>NW_028186423.1:785222-787327 GCF_003343005.1 Rhea americana
GGAGGGAACTGTAATGCTGTGGCACCTCTCAATCCTTTGCTGATAGAGTGTGTTTACAGTTCTTCTGAAAACTTTATTGTCCCTTTGACAACTAGGGTTCCTCCCCCCCCTTTTAAATTCGCTAAATCAGGCTATTAAACAGGAGAATTCTTATCAAAATGTTCGTTTTGATGACCGCCCTGCCACTGATAGGAGTTGCAGAAGTGCAATTTGAATTATGGAYAATTTGTTTAGGGTTGAACTCTGTACCTACTACACAGGAAAAAATCTCCCATCTCTATACCTTTCAGGGTGATACACTAATCTTTACAGCCCAGGSAGGCAACTCAAAGATGTCTAGTTCCAGTGTGATCGGTAGCCACCTCTGTCTTCAGCTGAGTGTTCAGTGGCTGTGTCAATGTAAGAAGATAACTATACAGCATGCACATTTATATAAATGTTCTACAGTAAGATTTCCATTAATCTGAATTATGGGAGTTTCTGTTTACCCCATAATGTGTGTGTGTAGGGGAGAAGGATTCTAATTCCTATATGAAAAGACTTTCTAAGAAGAACTTGAATTACACGAGGTCAGATRTGTTCCCTCTGTGCTTAGCATGATGAGGAACTGTGGCAAGAAAAGCAAAAAGGAACATATGGGAGGGTACTGTGTTTGGGCAGGGGCAATAGAAGGACAACAAACGGTTGAAGGGACAAGAGAAGGAGATAGGTTGTTGAAAACAAGGAGGAAGAAGCAGAGATGAACATACCACAAGCTTAGGTCTTAATCTTTGTGTAATCTGATCTGCCTAGCTCTCCAGGGATGGTGACAAGTGTGGCTTGCAACATGTGGATGGTGCTGCAAGAGGCAGCCTGGCTCAGCACAAGTTTTGCCAAGCCCAGTACTTGGCCTGTGTTACAGGAATAGATGCTCTGCAGTCCTTGCTCACTGCTGCCTACAGTGTTTACTGCACCAAAAAGGTCTGGTTTAAAGCACCTGTCATTCTTTYGGCTGTGCTGTGCTGTTGTGTGCTGAGCCAAACCAACCTGCTGAATTTGAACCCCTTCTTAACTCTTGGAAATTCAGTTCTGAATTCCAGTTTTACTCTTTGGATCATATTCTAACTTTTCTCTCTAAGCTTGRGTATCAGAGATTTGAGATTTGGGTGCCAACAGCAGAACAGCAGGTCTGTTGCTTTACTGCTTGTTTTTGAATTATACCTTCTTCTGRGCTTTTCTCTGCTGCTATTGCCCTTTTCTAGGAATCCTTCTTTCCTTGTGCAAATTCACTCCGGAATTTAACTCTTTGTTTTGCCTTCAGGCCTCACTCTGGCAAAAATGCTGGTTGCTGTAATAGATGCTTTGACTAAACAGAGAGCCCAGACAGACAAGCAAGTTACCCTGGCTTAATAAGCTCCCAAATATCATTTGAGTTTTAGTCATTAAGTACACTCTTAGCCTGTGGCAAACACAGGACAAAATCCATGAGTGCAAACTTTAAGCGATAGACATTTTCAGCTAGCACAGTTTATTTTCTGCCTCTCATGTTAAGAGCACGCACACAGCTAGGATGACTCGGATGATGTGCGATGCCAAGCTCCAGAAATTCTTTTGTGTCTGAGCTGTAAAGTGGTAAGATACTGCTACTGATAAAGATGGAAAGTGAGAGCCCCAAACCTGTATATGGGATTTTTATATCCTCTCAAGTCTCTCTTTATCTCTGTTTATGGTGCTGCCTGGGTATAGACCATATGGCAAGACGCAGGTCTGAACTGTGGCTGTCAGTTATCGTTAGCCATGGTGCACTGTGAAAAATAGATACCTGCAGGATAGTTGCTGTCTGCTCACTCTGATCTGGCAGCTTCCATGGTGCTTAACAGCATACGGCTGCTCCATCAGGCATAAGAGCCTTGGTGAAAATTATATTTTGTGRTGAGATTGACTTGATTGGTCTTAAACAATTTCTGATAATTGAATGCTAAGTTCAGCTTGGCGTATCTTTGAAGATGATTCTATAATTGTCCTTGGTAGTTTATTCTTTTCTTTTTTTTCTTTTAAAATTAACTAGTCTTAAGATAGAATCATAGAATCAGTAAGGTCAGAAGGGACCTCTGGAGATCATCTAG
>NW_028186423.1:788027-810003 GCF_003343005.1 Rhea americana
CCTAGGTGCAGGACCCTGCACTTGCCCTTGTTGACCTATTATTTAATACACTGTTTTACCTAAGTCTTCCCTTTCGAAGCTTGGGCCATATGCTAGATATTAAGCAAAGGTGGAATAATATGCACACATATACCCACAGGTACAAAAAATAAATRTGTTTGCAAATACACATACACGTTCATGCATTTTTTTTCCCCTCGTACCTTTCTCTGCACTGATTGCTGAATATAAGGAATTCCTTTTCTTTCTATAGAAAGAAATTATACACATACAGATAGGTACTCTCTTTTCTCTGGACTGGACCTGCCCAGGTCTACTTCCAAAGCTTTATTCGTTTGTGCTGCTCTGCACTGAGTTCTCTTCAATTTCTGCCTCTGACTGAATACAGAAATTCCATTGCCCTAGGGAGCAAACTATTTAACTTTCTGCTTTATATGGTATTCCTGTGCTGATGAGGGGGGGTGAATGCCCGATTAAACACAGTGGAAGTGGAAATAGCTTATAATAGCCATTACTTTTGTAACTTTAAACTATTTCACACTTCATCTGGAAGGCTCCCCAGTGGTAGCTRGCTGGAGTGGGCTTGAGGAAAAATTGAAGGGCACAGCTCTGGAAAAAAACATTAGTTATGAACTTATGTGTTTGTTCAGTTTTTACATATCATCTATTTTGCACGTACCTAGAAGAAGGGAAAACAAAGGTTTCTATGGTCTCTATCCTGAAAGCATTGAAAACTAGTCSTTGAGTAATGCTAGGTAAATGAGTAGAGCTACACACAGGCTTAAGATTTGAAAATTGCACACATAATGCRCCTTGTGAAGCTGATAATTCAAGCAGTAAACTATCTTTTCTGATATTTTTATGAGGGGATACTGCATTCCTTCTGATTTAAATATTTCTCTCTCTGTGTGTGTGTGTGTATGCATATACATACATATAGCTACATAGTTATTTTTATCATCTCACTGAACTTCTGTAACATTTGATGTCTGTCTACTTGAAAACTCATGAGATTGTTTTTATTTTAGTACAGACTCCTTMTCTTACTGGGTTATAACTTCTTTACTCTCATTAATGTTTGTTCAGTCCAAGTAATCAACCAATCTATTTCCCTTTTCTGTAGATAAAACAAACTTTTAAAAAAAATCTTACTAATATGATTTATAAAGGTGGAAGAGGATTTGCTTCTCTTTTATGAAGAACTATAAACTGGATAAGTGTTCCTCCCACCCCAGTGACCTCTGTATTTTTATTTGTAAAACAACTCAACCTCAGTGATGGACTTACTTAAGTCGTATATCAATAAGAATCATTATTAGAGAACCTGAAAAGTCAAATTCATTGTTGTTATTTCTAGTTGTGGATTTTTTAGCCCTATATATTTCAGTATAAAATACAAAAAGTTTGTATACYGCTGATAACTTAATCTTCTTATTAGAATAGTTTCTTCATTGCCACCTAGTCAAGCAGGATGATTTGCTCCAAATATATGGCTACTGTCGCAACTTAGGAACTGACTAGAATATTAAATTGACAGGGCTGTAGTGGGTTTTATAGGCTTTACTGGGGCAGAGGATTTGAGATGATTTCTCTGATCAAAGAAATACCATGCTATATCCTACAATCTGGCTAAACTACAAAGTGAAAAATATGTGTACACACACCTTTTTTAAGGAAAGAAAGCTCTTAATAGAGAGATCTGAAGAAAATGAGGGGCGGTAGTTATGAAATTGAATTTTAGCATTAGAACTGCTAAGGCAGTAGAAGTCTCTCTGGAGAAGACTCACCTGGCTTCTCTCTTGGCTGTGGGTTTTATATCCTGACTTTTGCCAATACCACAAGAGGTTCACCACATGCTTGCTCTTCCTTTCCCTGATTCTAATATCCAAAATTGCACTCTCACATTTGAGTACTTCAGGGAGACCAAAGTTAAGAGCGTCGAGTATGCATGACTGCTTCTTTGTGATTAGAAGCGGAAAGGACATCCCTTGGTTTACCTAAGTGTGTTCATAGTGCACACTCATAGGAAACTACATAAACTCAATAATACTCTTGTCTTCTGTTTTTGAACTTGGACTAAAATCATGTAGCATAAGCACCAAGTAAAATAGAACCAAAAATTGGTGTCCTGTTCTCCCTTAAGAGAACAGGAAAACAAGAATTTCAAATTTTAACTTCCCCTTTCCTTCAGTAACATGGAAACCAAACTGGCCTTTAAACAAGCACATTTTTAACCATAGGGAGCCTGAAGCTGCTGATTAGACAAGACAACTGAGCTGTCTCTAGAAGTGAGTCCAATTCTCTGTTATTGCTGGTCTCACCTCTATCTATCCCTTTCATAAACTGATTGATCATTGCTGTATTTCATGTGCCRTCTTTCTGAATTACTAGGTAATGACTGCAGTCAGATGTCAGAAGAGTGGCCCRTCTAGCCTTGTAGGCTCAGAGCCTTTGATACAGTGCACACGCACATGCACGCTTTCTTCTTAATTGGAATCTGAATAAATAAAAAAACTCGGTGAAGCACACTGAGGATATAAAAACTCTTCTGTTCTCTTATGCTGTGAATCGGTAGGGTCCCCGAGATGCACTCATATTTGTTAGAGGAAAAATATATAGCTATGCAACTTACAATTCCAGCTATTTTTTCCACTGACAAAGAGAGGACAGTTTAAAAAAAAAAAAAAAAAAAAAGGCATTAAGTAACAATTTGTATGTATGAACTTGGGAGAAATAAGCACTAATATCTGAAACAGCTAACAGAAAATGCTGAAAACAAAAGTTGTAACAGTGAAATTGTAGAGTAGTTCAGTCAAGGACAGTTTGAGATAAATTTCCTTTATTTGATTGAGTAGTAGCATTTAAAAATCTGCAAAATGATCAGTGATCAAGAAGCTTATGATACACCATGAAAGGAAGGTAGATTGTCAAAACTTCCTTTGGTTGTGTGGCAAATGCTGGAGGAGTGTTGCCTAGTCCCACTGACAGGAAGGGGAAGGATTGTATTAATTGGCACCATTAAAGCTAGCAGCTCTATCTTTACTAGTTTAATCYTGTAAATTAATCCACATCCTCCAACAATAAGTCTTCAAAGAGAAAGAGGTAATTGGATATAAGTACTTTCCTTCCCAAATTCTGACTTACAGTGATACAGCAGCAGACAACTTTTTGCACTTTGATCCATTAGCATGGTTATCTCTCTCATTTTTAGCTGTAGTCTCGGGCCTCGTCCCCTCATTACTTTTCTGCAGCCAACTGTGTACCTTCTGCCTGCTGGCTTGTCCTCTAGCTGGTCCCTGTGGCCCTTTCTTCCTTTAAAAGTCTCAGTCTTCATCCCTCATTATTMTTTGTTTTCTGTTCTTCTCCTTCGATGTCCCCCATGAGGAAGTCAGATAAAATATCCGTACACGTGTGCAGATAAAACCACACTGAATACTGCAGAGAGATAAGAGTTTACTCTGATATTTGGAGCCGACCACTGCTAAGTGCATTTCTAGTAAGCCTGCATCCCTGCAGCTGATGTGGAGCGCAAGCAGTGTAAGCTCATACCCGCACAATATACTGTGTAGATAAAAACCTTTGTTTTCTCCAAGTGGAACTGACATGTTTTCATCATTCTTTTGATCACTCCAAGTCTCTAAAACACACTGAACTCTGTCCTGTTTCTTTGCTGTCGTATTAGATTGATAGCTCTTTGAGCCAGCAACTGTGTTTTGGATTAAGTCTAGCAAAACAGGGCCTCTGTCCTGATTTAGTGAGTTGCACCGTRGACATGACAGCAAAATAAATATGCTCGAGGCATTGCAAGTGCCTGGCTAACAAGGAAACTGAGGCTCAGGAGGAGAGCAGGTCAAATGAATCCAGGACAGACAGTATGATTTTTGTGCARTCCTTGGGCAACTCTTCAGCAGATTGCCTAAATTCTCTGAGGTGTGTGGTGCCCTTGAAGCATAGGGTGGGATTGCCAGCACCCATACTCTTCCCAAAAGATGGTGTTCTTCCTCTGCACTTGAACAAACTGAGCTATAAAACACTGACAGCCAGTCTGTGGGAAYAGTTATCTACCACATGGAGCTCTTTGATCTGAGGAAGTTATTGGATTTGAAACTGCTGAGATTTGAAGTTGGCAGTCTAAAGTGAGACTTAAATAAGAAGAGTAAAGACAGTGCTAAGAGTTTCTGAAAATGTTACCCTTAATYTTTAAAGCTTAACTCCAAATGTAAGAGCTCTTTTCAGAATATTTACTAAAAAAATTCTAAAGAACTGAATCAAAATAAATGCTAGTTTTTGTGCTTAATGGCTACAGTAGCAGAAGAGTGGTCTTAATGAACAAGAGAATCCCTTCCAGTCTTGTTTTTTCTGTAGACAGGAAAAAATAACAGTCTTGTCTTTCATTTCAGTGTCAGCCCATATGTCTTGATAACTCCTAATGAAGCAAGAAGAAACCAGCTGCAGCAAAGTAAGCTTGGTTGTCAAATGTTATAATAATTATTTCAACTTGAAAAAGGTTAGGCTTTTGTGTGATTTATCACCTTYGCAATCTTTATCCTTATTTTTGCAGTGCTTTTATATGTGTAGCTTTCACAGTAAAATGAGTACTATGAGCATTCTCCATAATCATATAGTGTTTTTTTTTTTAAAAAAAATAACTTATTTGACTAAACTTCACCCAGAGATCAGTTGGTCTTATTCAGGAAAAGCTTATGGGTGCTATATGTAGTGTTAAAGATGCTCAAACTTGCTTCTACAAGAATTACCTGGAATTAGCTGTACTTTGCTCCTACAGCAAGTGTTTTCCTTGCCTTGTATTTAGATTGGAGAACCCAACTTTGAACCTTCTTTAGGTTAGGGGAAGGAAGAAGAGAATAAGATAAGTAAGAAATATYTTGAAAGTACTTTCCTGTGGAAAATAGAGTAACTAGAACCACACTGCATATTGGTTCTTGAATGTCCTTTTAAAGAGTGTAGATGAGTCTTTTAATGAAGTTGGAAAAGACCATTCTAGATGATAAAACATCTTTGATTATACAAGTTCACTTTTCCTTKGCTTCAAGTCTTGCTAGTGAAGGTAGCTAAGCAAAAAAAAAAAACACCCTGAACCTATACCAGAATGCTTAGACGTGTTAAAAAGCTTTCTTTGACAAAATCCTTAACAAAGGAGTTGTGAAGGAAATCCTGTATGCAGAAGTGACCAAATGCTGCAGTCGTGAACTCCTGGCTGCTTATTTGCACAGAATCAGGACAGCTGAAGTAGCATCAGTCAGCATTCCTCAAGTTCAGAGCCCTCTGGGAAATTGTGCAGTTAAAATGTTTATTCTCAAATATTGTGAGCTCTTGTTGAAGTGCAGGAAATAAAATGGACTTTCTCTGAACCAAACCTTAATTGTTTGGAAAGAAAAAGAMAAGCAGATCAGCYGAGAGTSGACTCTGACTCCAAGAGCGTAGATGCTGCTGCTTTAAAAAAGGCACTGATTTCACTTCATGCCACCCTCATGCAAGGTATCAAGCATGGAAAGTACTTTTACCTTGGATGCTGGCAGAAATGCAGCCTGATTCATTGAACCTATAAGAACAAGTGTTTAAAGGTGAAATCACAAGTGAATGACTCTCTTGGGCCTCCTTGGAGACCTGCCCAGAGAGACTGGCTTTATCTTGTTAAAGGAGAATTGGTGTTAGCATCTGTTAGTCATAACCTGCCATTAGAAACTRTGGCTCATGTTGTTTTTACTGATATTGGTAAGAGTGAACTCAGTTCTTAGAGCAACTGAAGTACCGCTTTGAGACATGGCTTCCCTTTCCATAGGTTTTGTGGGCCTTGCTATTGAAAGATATTATCTTTTCAGTCGATTCTGGAGAGCAGTTTAATCAACCAGATCATCCTAGAGCATATAGCTTGGTCACATAGATCTCCCAGTGCCACTGACTATTGACTAGATCTCCACTGACTGCAGTGTGAGCTTGACACTCAGCTCACTTGTGGACACTTATGTTGAAATGTCTTAATTTGAAGCTGAACCATGCATGCTTCCTGCTTTTATTCCAGGAGCATGTAGTTGGGAGGGAGGGCTGCTTATTTTTCTACTGTGGAGTGCATAAGTGCATACTTCTTATGCGGAATGCATAAGCATGCAGCAATCTTAAATGTGACAACTCTTGCTTTAGCCATGGATAGTGTAGTATGTACTTACAGATTTTCAGAAATTAAAAAGCAGCCCACTAGCTGGTTTTAGTTTGCTCTTGGGGTTGGTGACAGAGTCTTAGAGTTTGCTCACCATACAGTCTTGAACAAGACAGAGTGTTTGCCCCACATGCTGATACCTCCAGTGGATGTATGAGTGTCTTAGGAGGACTCTCTGCGTCCATGAAAAACAAGGATATGTCTATTCTTGGGTGGGTCTTCAGTGTTGCATGCAGTTAATGATATTGCCTGCTTTTTAGTAGTCTCTCATCTCTGCATGTCTGTTTCTTTCTGTACCTCCTCAGTTGCTAAGAAAGAGCTAGATGACCTGGAGAGGTGGAAGGAAGAACACAAGCCAGGACCAATTAAGTTGACTCCACAGAGACTGGGTAAGAAATGTAGAGTTGTTACGAATTGCAAAATATATKTAAATAAGTATAAATCCCTCACTACATGAGAGATTTTTCACTTCTTTTCATAAGCATATTATTTAAGAAATTCATCATCAGTAAGTGCTAACAGGAGCCTGCTTTATATGTTTTGTGGATTTTGATAATCCTGACAATGAAGATATTTTTGAAACAAAGTGGCATTGATTATCATTCAAGCAACCTATCAAGATCAGTGTAGAAAATCTGTACTAACATTGGAGATCCAGAGGTTGATGAACCCACCTGCTGGGAGCACTGCCTGTGGTTGATGACTCTGAAGAAATGTACACTTGGCATTAGTGTGCAGACAGACAGCCTGTGTCAGAGATCCTCCAGTTACTCATAAGTAAATTCCTYTTTGTTAGGGGCCAGTGTTAAGCCCTTGTGTTAGGGGCCTGACTGATGGCTCCTAAAGAGGCAAAAGTGATCCCTGCAGCTTCAGGCTAAATGTGCGTGAAGCTCTCTATAACCAATCTGAACAAAAATAGCTACGGAGATGAGCTGAAAAATAGGATAAAAACAACATGGACTTAAGTCGCACTGAGCTGAACTGTGTGTTTGATAAGATAACCAACAACTTTTTTTTTTTCTGCACAAATGAGAGGAAACCTAGTAGATCTCTTTAAATGGAACACCTGTAAAGCAATTAATGTAGTGCTACTTGAAAGTTAGCTTAAAAAAAGAAACAGAAAACAAAGGAAAAATAGAACTGTAAGGAAAATAGGTCTGCAGGTTTTGGTGCAAAGAAATATGAAACAAGAGGGAGGTTATTAGAAGTGCTTTTCAACTATCAGCCTTCAAACTTATCTTGTTTTAATATCTTTCATTAATATCTTTGGCACAAAAAGTAGGAGTGGGCTGATGAAACTTGCTGGCAAGACAAAACTTGAAAGCATTGTCTGTGCAGAATATGATTAGGATATTGCACAAAAAGAATGAGATGACCTTGAGGGACTGCATTAATAGTAATAGAACAGAACTCGTTATGAGAACGCAAAGGATTGTAATGGTACATTTATTAGTTTTGTAAACTTATAACTCCTCTTCTTTCTCTGTCACAGAATTTGGGGTGCACTATGCAGGCTATTGTCTGCCTTGACCTCTTGGGAATTATGTTTGTTCTTTACCATGCTACACAGGTTTATTTTGGGGCAGTGTGATGTGTATAAAAATTGATACCAGGTGGGAGGTGGAGGAGGATCAGAGGTCTGTGAAGGAATTTGAACTGACTCAAAGCCAGATTTGTTTCTGGGGTCAAGGTGGTACTAGTCCACATGCTGTTTTGCCCTCCTGCCCGAGTCCCTATTGCTTGGAGTGGTGAACCTACTTCTGCAATTTATTGTGTTACCGTGTATTTCCACCACATGTATAGTCATGGGGACAGGCATATTCTTTTATCAGTTCATCCATACTAATTGCTTCCTACCTGTGAGCAGTTCCTAGAAAATACTCTTCTGTCTCAAGAGGACTACAAAGYTTATTGCTGAAGAAAGTGAAATCTGAAAACAGAGAGTTGATGCATGGTGTCTGTTCATAAAGCAGGCAGGCTGGCTGCATGACTGGGGATGTAGTGAGAAACCTGCAGTGACTAGGAATGTGGGAAGTCTTAAATTCTGCTGATTCCATTACATTAAAAACTTTCTTGGGAAAGAAGCAAACTTTTAAAAAATCAGAAGGCTTCTGAAAGAATTTGAGAAGGTTATATGAGCTCTTCAGTCACTCTCTAGCTACTACTTAGAAAGACTCCTGGAGACTGAGACACACAAACTGTGTTGTGTCTCTGAAAGGACACAAGGTGCAAGGATTATTAGATCTTATCATTCCCACAGGAACAAATTTGGAACAGAAGAGAGCTCATAGTGGAAAAAAAGATATGTCATCTCTAATTTCACAACTTCAGGTACTTGTTAAGGTAAAAAGTATCCTCTGTTATTTTCTTAGAGTGATTTTTAGGAGACTACACATCTAGTACAAATCACGAGAAAATTCTTCAAGTTGAATCTTATTAATACTCATGCTTTCCTTAGGGAAATACTACAGCATTGAAATCCAGAACACTTATTTGACTGGCARACTCTAAGGTTACCATGGAGGGATGAGAGCAACGAATCGTATAAGTTTCATCATTCTCTCTAAGCATGAATGGAGCAGGATTGTAAAGAACAAATTGTGCCTGAAAARTGCAGTGGCCTTTTCTTTGATTATATTATATAAAGTGAATGCCAGTCATAACATACCAGCCTGACTTGCGTGAAACATTAGATACATTACAGCCAAGCCAACCTGAAAGAATTAAACCTGGATGAAAGGCTGTAGGTAATGGCTGACTACTTGTTTAGAGCTGCTACCCAGCAGCACCTGTAGGAATTTACAGTAAACACAAGARTGTTAAATGTTGCCAATATCAGGATGAAAAGAAAGAAGTATCAAGCTTCTAAAGTGTTTAGTAATATTTACATTTCTTAGACATGGGGATGAGACAGTATACAATATCAGCTATACACTTAATGTTTTCATGAGCTTGTTGCTTGTATCCCGTATATCCTTATTCTTATGGAGTTATTTGTGCACATAGAAATGTTCCCATACTTAGGGAATTGATCTCTCATTCACTGAGCCTCACAAAGGCATGTAAAGATTAGTTAACTTCCGTTAGTAAATGGAGAAAGCAATTTTTACTAAAGGGTGATTCATACCCTTTGCTGCAAGGGGGATGGACAACTATGGGGGTAGTTGTCTCCAGTGTCAGACACCTCAAGTAGCTGAGGTGAGTCAGGTCCTTGATGCCTGCACAGAGCAGTGTAGCTGTCACTGCAGAGTTAACAGTCCTGTAGTGGGGAACTTCTCAAAAAATCAGTAAGCAAATACATAGCCTTTGTCGACAGAATAGGGCCTGCAGTTGTTTTCTCTGTTCCCTGAACTCCAACAACGCAGGGAATAAATTATTTTTYTCCTACTACTACCTTCTGTCTTTTAAGAATGCCTATCCCTTCCTGTATGTGTGTAGGGGCAAGTGGGGAGTATTTTCTTTTTGTTTTTTTTTTTTTTTAGTTTTATTTTTTTAATGGAAGGCTGAATCTATATGGGAAGACGTTTAGATGCTCTCAATGGAGAGCCTRTGCCCTCGGAAAGGGCATCTTCTGCTATCTGGGTATGACTGTGAGGTCTGTTTGAAAAGTCTTTGATTTCCATTTTAGAAAGGGGATTATAACTCAAGCCCCAAGACACTGCTAGGAAGAAGATATTGTAATTATCCTATTACAGCTAGGAGGAACTCTGAGCTCTTATAATTGATAGAACAGAAACTTTCTGGCAATAAAGTTTCCTGACTCGGTGTGTATGTGTGTGTGATACAGACAAACTGAGCAAAGGTGCAGGGGATCTAGRTCTCGAAATGAAGACTTATCTGTAAAGCATGGCTGATCTTCTGAAAACTGAATAATTTTTTTCAGTAAACTGATCATCCACAAAAGAACATATTTACTGGCAGAGTGGATGATRCAATGGATACTCTGTAAATAACAAGTCAGTGCTTCTGGAGGATGGATAAAAAGATTAAAGAAAACATACAGTAGACCTTTCAAAGTCAGACAGCAAGTTTTTCATAGTTACAGTAGCTGTATATGCATACATACGATCTGTTATATTGCTGTGTTCTGAAACGATTGGCACTTGAACTTAAAATGCTTATGCAAAATACAATTTATACTTTCTTTATTTCTTTTTTTTCCTTAGGTGGAAAGGAATCAGAGGCTCAAGTAAGGCAAAAACAACAGATGATGCTCATGCAATCTAAGTACCAGCAAAAGGTCAGGATGAATAAATTTATTTATTTTAAAAACTAGCTCAGAAAAAAGCTTTTCAGGAAGTCTCCCCATTTCAGATGGCTGTAAAATGAACTCCCAGCTGCTTGGCAAAAGAAAGTCATGAAACCTGAAGGAAGCAGCAGAAAACTAGAAACAAATTTTCTGCACCAAAGAAAATGAGAAAACTAGCTATAAATATGTAGCAAACCATATCACAGATCATGTCTAAAATGGCAATCAGTGCAGTTGGTAAAGTCATTTGCACACTTCACTGTATCTTCTAGCATGCTGCCTACAAATCAACTAAATGATCAGTGTACCAACTATCTAGTGCGCTATGTAGAAACATTGTTCTTGGTATAAATGCTTGCAAGCTRTCAGTCAGCTTTGTGATTCCTTGTGAGGGTGTCAGTTTATCACTACCAGGTTTCTCAGCCTTCTTAAAGCCAATATCAGAGTAGCTGGTGCATAGCCTGCTTTATTTAATGAAGTGTCTCAGTTTTTAAGAAAAATCTCCAGTAATTTTCATCAAAYACACTCTAGGTTTGAAAGATGTGCAGTACAAGAGTCAAGGTACGTTCTTATGTGTTCTTTATACATACATATGTAATTTTTTTATGTTTATGTCATATAGTACAAGAGAGAAGAATACATAAGAACAAAAAAGGCAGCTGAAGAAGCTGAAATCATGAAAAAGAAAGCAATTCAAAGAGAAAAGGTAAATGTGATTACTGTAGCGTTGGAACCATATAACAAAGCATATATCCTGATGCTTTATTTTACTGAACTACATGAGAGAGATTTGTTAAATGAAATGGTATCCCTGGATTTCACCAGAGAGTTAGAGGATCCAGTCTTCTCTTTTTTGATTAGTTCATTAAAGGAAATCTGGTCTGGTATTCTTCTAGGCTTGCCTATTCTTTTGGTGCTTTGGGAACTCCAGAGTTGTRGTTGCAGATGACCTCAGGAGTCAGCAGAAATAAAGAGAAGACACTAGGGTCAGGAATAATGTTGAAAATGGTGATACGGGCTGTGTAGCTTATTCTGAMATAAACTTTCTCTGTACGATCTAGTTGCGGCAAATGACAGAAGGACCTTAAGGAATCTGTAGTTGCCTGCTGTGTAGGCAGCATCCAAGAAAAGCCAGCCTGTCATGGTGGAAAAGGCATTCAAATCATAGAAAGATAATGTTAGTCTGTTTGCAGTGTGCCCTCATGCACTCTGAAATTCTAGTACCCTTCCAGCTACTCAGATTGAGGTGCTGGCTGGCAAGCACCACAGCTCCCCTATAGCTTGCAGATCAAGGTCTCTTTTGGAAAGGTCTTTCCTTCTGTCAGGTAGGCAGAAATGTTTTGTTTGATACRTGTATCAGATATGTTCACGGCTGTTGGCAGGCTCGTGGAGAGTCTAGGAATGGTGCTGCTGGGGCTAGTGTGACCTGCAGAATTACCCTTCACTGTGACCCTGAAAGTGGAGCAGTTTAAGAAAATCTGCACTGTAGATCCTGTGCCGAGAGAGCAGTGACGATGCGTACTTCAAGCACACAATTCCAACCCTATAGCCAGATACTGATAGTACTCTTTAGTGTAGACCTCTGGTCTTCAAGTTGGTAAACCTGTCATAGTGCTAAGCATTGGCTAGTATGTAAGATCATTTTCTTTTCTGTTATTGGGCATATATTTCCAGCAACAATAGCTCACTTTCTGGTCTTCAGTTTTATTTCACGTTTGTTTGTCTTGTCCAATTATTTCCACAAATATAAAAAATTCTACTGCTTCTAGTGGAATGCGTACATGCTATGTAAACTTTGGGAAAAGTTTGGTCATTTTCACTTGGTCCTCTGCTCTTCTTGTGGAAACCAACTGGCAGTCAGTTGAGAATGTAACCTGTCATTAAAAAAGGAGCAGTGGGGTGTGATAATGATGTGTGTGATAGTTATAAGAGAAAGGGAGATTTGAGACTTTTCAAGGTTTGTCTTCCCAACAGTAAAAATAATCCTCTGTGTGCAACCTGAAGGCTGAGGGTTAATTCACAAATCATCAGTACTGGATTGCATACAATGAGATGCATAAACAAAAATAGCCTTAATTATGCCTAGATAAGGGTTAGTCTGTTCCCTGCCTTTTATCAGTTAATGGTATGCCATGGGGATAAGCGTATACACAGTTCACCTATTAAATATATGGTGTTTCCCTGTGGGCATTGGACAAGAAGAATGTTCCAAGACTGTCGTAATTTATAGTTACACCTAGAAAATACATTTAATATATCAGTTCTGTTTTCATGCTCTTTTAATTTCTTTACCTTCACACCCACAGATTATAAAATGTTTATAGGTGGTGTAGATAGTAAAATTCTGTCAGTCTCTTCTAAGGGAGAGTGTGGTATCATGGCAAACATCTTAGCCAAAAAGTTTAATCTGAATAAATAAACTTATAAAGCAAGCAAGCGAACGAAAGAGAGGAGGATGAAGGGCATTTCTTAATTTGGATATGTTTATTTGGGTTGTCTTCCACAATAGTGACTGAGCTGGTAAAGGTTTCTTCTTGGAATAACATATTAACATACTTAAAAATCAACCTTAAGGAAAAGCATGCTGGAAAGCCACTAAAGGGTGTTGATCTGGCTATCTCACCCTGCTGCAGAGGAATGGTCTCTTAGAGGTAGCAATGGCAGGAAAGGGATCCTAAAAGACTGTAGGGCCAATGTCAGGTCCTAGTTYCTCTGGAAGAGGAACTGTTTTTAAATGGTAAATTAGCAGGGACTCAGCTAGGAGCATGTCTTTTTGCAAATTCACAAGCCTTCCTTTCTTKCTGGGCAGACCTTCTTTTGCTCAAGGTTATTGTTCGTTCAATATAAACAAGTTGTCTGACAGGAGATAATGGCTAGGCAGCTTTGTCAGCAGGGGCTCCGAAACTTTCACAGCTGGAGAGCTACTTTGCCATCCAATGTGAATTGTAAAGCCCTACAAAAAAGTGTGCAATAACCAGAAAGTGTGCTGATACCCAGCTCAGGTCTCCCAGGATCATTAGGATGATGCGCTGCAAGCCAACGCCGTCCAGGAACATAGGCTCTGCTTATGTTATTGTTTTAATATTTAGTTTGCATATTGCTTTAATATTTATTTTTGCAGAGAAAGGTAGTATCCATTCTTTCTTTATCTCTGTGACCAAGAAAAAAATGGGTGTTTGTTAAACCAGTATACAAATGTGAATTGTCTGCATTACCTTTGGTAGGAGACGCCTGTCTGTCTCTGTCATTCCCTAAAGATCAAGTTAGAGGCTGTAATACCAGTACTCGTGGCATCTACTATGTCTCTCACCAACTCCCAGAGAGAAGAAAGGTAAATCTTCCTCATCCTGTCTTCCAGAGAACCAGCTCACATGAATGATGCTCTCAGTTCTCTGTGGGTAACAGAGAGTGGGATTTGGCATCACATGTGCTTTGCATCAGCCAACTTGTCCTGTGACTTCTCTGAGCTGCTCACAGGGTAACCTGGGCTGTACAAATTTGACTTTTCTTTTCTCCTAAGGCAGTGATTTCTGAGTGCTCACTGAAATAATTTTGAAGAGACTTTGATGTTAGTAGTGAATTCTTTATATATATATATATATATTGGGCTGTACAAATTTGACTTTTCTTTTCTCCTAAGGCAGTGATTTCTGAGTGCTCACTGAAATAATTTTGAAGAGACTTTGATGTTAGTAGTGAATTCTTTTATATATATAAGAATTTATATATATATATATATATATATATATAAATTCTTATATATATATAAAATATATTTGGCCCAGGTGCTGAGGATGGGTGTCTGATCTGCAAAAAGTGTGAGAATATGTGGGAAGTAGCATTATTATTCTTTGCTTTTTAGTAGCAAGCATCTGCACTTTGTTATCTTCTACGTAGCCTTTCACATCACAAATTTCTTTTGGGCTAAACCATAACTTAATTTGAGTCTTTCAAATGAGAGGGCAGTCATATTTCCAAGAAAATAAGCATGTGGCACTGAAGTCGTGCTATTTTGCATATAGCACACATGCAGAAATCTTAAAGATCAAGAAGCCAAATTTCAGTGTGTTGCATGTTTCAGTTTTCTGTTATTCAATTTCTGTTCCTATTATCCTGCATTTAGAATTTCCTCTGGGTATTCTAAAATTTGCATAAATTGGAAAGATTAAAAAATGTTGAAGTGAAAAGGCTCAAGTTAATTCTAGTATGCAGCTAACTTTTCTTTTGCTTTTACATTACATAGTGACAGTTGTGCCATCTTCTGAAACTATTCTATTTAGAATAAGCTGTAATTTCATTTTATTCTTTATCAAATCATGTGCTCTTTAATTTGACTGTGTTAATCAACATGAATGGCCTTTTTTGGGGAATTTGTTAAAAGCAGGCACTTTACAGACCTTCTGCTAATGCTTTTCAACATGTTTACCTTCAATATCACAGCTGTTCTACTCTTGGCTTTATTTTTGAAGACYGTGCCAAATGTGAAGTGTTTTGGCAATGCTTATTGATAGATTGTCATTAGTTAGAGAATATCCCATTTGCTTTTTCTGTCATATCCCTGTGTCCTAAGCAGGGTCCCAAGGTAAACTTTCAGAGTAGAAAACAGTTATACCAGCTCTTAAAAAATAAGTACAATATGCTAGATTTTTCTTCTGGCCCCACTCTGGTGGTAGAATAGATAYGGGATATTTGCTTCTTTTTTATGTAGTGGGGAGATGGGGGTAATATTGAAGGATTAGATTGATCAAATTTAACATCGCTGTTCTGTCCTAGCTAGGAGCAAGGCCACGGCAACTCCGGTGAGCTTTGGATTTTAACTTATTTATTTTAACTTTAGCCTCTTGCCATACACTCTTTCAGAGGTGAAAGCGTTAACTGTCAGCATTGAGCAGCGGTGGCGAAAAGCCTGGGAACGGTCCCTGTTGTCTTAGGGGTGTCAGCATCGCCCTTGACARTAATAATGCCATCAAATTTTCTTTCTTCCTCATTAGCCAGAGTAGGGCTAGGTCTGATAGGGATCTGTTCTGATATGGATCTGTCTGTTTTCTTTGCAGTCTATTTAGTGGCATTATCTCRCTAGTACCAAAACTGTTAAGCGAATAGTGGGTCTGAAAATCTCAACTCTCCAGTCCTGAGGTTCTTCCTGAACATTTTCCAAATCTGCAGAGTATCACCTGCTGCTGGAAGACCTGTTTCTGAAACCTGGGGAAAACAGAAAATGAAATGTAAATTGTTAAATTGCACAGATAGGTGGGAGTCTTTGCCTGAAAGAAATCTCTGTAGGTAGAGGAGTTAGGAGCAGGAAAGATATCCCTTGAACACTATAAAAAAATTACTCCTGCAGAGGTTTGGTATACCTTACTTTAGTATATCTTTTTGATTTTCTTGTTTTGTTTTTTTAAATTACGTCGATAGTATATACATTCTACAAATATCTGAACATCTCAACTGACTGGGCAAGGGGGCACCTTATTCAGAGAGCTCTTTCTTCCTCTTTATTTTTTTTCCATTGCTTCTTCCAAAAGACAATCTCTGTCATTTGCCTTTCAGTATCTTTATCACTATTATACACCATAATATCTTTTTTTTCCTATCTGCATCTGGCAGTTCTTTTCTTTATTGGCGATATTTTTTTTTTAATCCGGTACATGCTGAGGAAAAGTTTGCACTTGTTTTGCAGATCTCTTCCAGACATTCATTCTTTATCCAATTGAAGAATACCCACCTTGAAATCACTGAAGGCAAAATAATTGAGTTACTACCATTAGAATTATAATTTTTCTAAAATGTTTCTGACTGCAGCCTAAGAAGAAAATGGTATGTGTGTGGCCGGGGGGATTTATTTACATCTCTACTTTTAACATAATTTTCCCCCCTTACACTTACACACACACGGCGCATGAGAGCCAGCGGGTCAGCAGAAATGAGGGCTTCTGCAATGGGCCATTCCCACCTCCAGCTGCTTTCTCACCTCTGCAAGACATTTATCTGAAGTTTCCAGGGCCCTTCTATTTAATGGTTAGTTGCTGGGTTACCCAAAAATTGCTACCTTCAGTTAAGCTAACTTTTTTATTTTAATTATTTTGAGGGTGGGGAATGAGAGGAGTGACCGTCCTGGTTGCCAGTGTCTGTTTGACCAGTCGTTCTGAACCTCGAATGGGAGCTCTTGTTACCCTCACCAACTGTGGTGTGCGAGCTTGTGCTCATAATATAGCAGGCCTTAAAACAAGATTTGGCACTTCTGGTCTGTGCTTGTAATACACTGATCTGCCTCTTGACTGCTGTTTCCACAAGACCTAGCTAAAACSTGTGTGTTAGAGGAAAAGCAAAAAATTGGCTGTTTCCTTTTGACTGAAAACTAAAGTTGAGCTGAATATTGTTGCTGCAGCAAGTTCTCTAGTTTCTGCTTTATTTTAACATTTTAATTCTGTATGAAGGTGGGGTTTTTTTTTTTTTTTTTTTTTTTTTTTTTTTGGGGGGGGGAGGTGCTTAAACTACCCTTGCACAATTTTATGTTGAAGGGTCTCATTACTTCTGTGTAATTTCTGTGTAATCCAGATACCCACAGGATTTGTGTGTGTCAAAACTTTGGCTGACTCTAGCACTGGGCTTGGTATCTGAAATAGGATTTGATAAGTGTAGATATATCTCCTATCTTCTTCATCTTCGCACTAGTCAGGACCTAAAGCTTCTGAAGGCTACGGATCTACACGCAGACCTGTACACGCTGCTGCTGCTTGGGCAGCAATTMCGATTGCAAATGCTTCCACATCTCAGAGTAACCCATATCATCACTCATGTATGGGTCCCATTAAGCTGCGTCAATTAATCCTAGAGATGGCCTTAATATTACGGCTTGGGAACGGTGAAGCCGTATGAGGCCCTCTGTGAGGGTATGCGTGTCTGCCAGGAAAGCAGCGGGGTTTTGTGTTTCAGATTGGTCTCTTGACAAATTTACTAAGTTATCTGACTCCTRGTCATATACTTAAATACTCTTTAATTTGAGATTGAGTCATTTTGTACCAAAATACTGCTATTGTTATTTTGAAAACCAGAATACTGAAATAATTTGTTCCTTGATTATCAGAAATTTCAAGAATGTTTTCCTGTTTTTAATGCTGTAGGCAGAGAGGCTTGAAGCTAAGAAAAGACAAGAAGAAATGCAGAGAGGAGAGATGTACTTTGAARATCAATATTAGTAAGTAAAATTTGAATCTGACTACTAGTCTTTGYTTGCTTGTTATCTGAAACTTGTAGTTACAATTTGTATCTGTACAAAAACTGGTGTCTTTGGGGATTCTTCCAGCATGGGCATCTGGTCCATTGGCTCCAAACTACTGAACTGTAATTCTGAATTATCTGTCACACCATTAGGCTTTACTGGCTAGGGTAATCTGTTTTTCCCTTCTTTAGTAATGTTTTCCTCTTAAATGTTTAACTTTTTGGAATTCCTCTTGTTTGAGAAGCTGGGTGTGTGTGGTTAGATAGGGAAGAATGGGCCAACTTCGTATTTTTGGTCTCAAAAACTAACTTAAAGATCGCAATATTTTTATAAAAAAAGAATGTAAAGAACTATAAGAGGAAAGACTGTATCTAGAGTGCTCTGCTCTTTTATAGAGGTAGTGCTTGGATTTTATTTCTTTGAAAATGGAAGTCTTGCAAGAGGATACAGTGGTTATTATGTTGGTGGGCACACTGCAAAATTGGGGGAAAAAATAGTCATGTGTTGCCATGTTGCAACAACGTAATTTAAAACCACAGTTACTATTAAAGAACAATCTTCTCTACGTATTACTTGCAGATTTTATCTCTGTATATTTCTCTTTTTACATTTGAAAACAAAAACAAAGCTTTAGCTGTCTCTAAATAGTTTTCTCTTCACCATCCCCCATCCCCAGCTAACTGTAACAGCCAGGAGACTTTTTTTCTTTTCTCTTCTTTCTCCTCCATCAGATTATCAGAGGCAAGACCTCATGTTTTAGGAGGGATTCAACTCKCTTAGTGTTATACGCTGAGTCCCAAACAAGTGTGTCTTTTCTATGAGCATATAGAGTCCCTCGTAGGGAGTAATTTCTGCCATCCTAAAATAATGTCTAGTAGAAAGAACATGAATCATCCTCTAGAAGTTTACCTCTGTTGACCATAGAGAGAGACTGGACAATTAACTTCAGCGGTCTCTTCTAAAGTACATGAGAAGAATCCAGTTTCTGCTGGACAGAGTAACTGTCCACACAGTAATTTTCACTTTAATAATAACTGGTTTTCAAAAAAAGTGCTGCTCTCTCTTCCTTTCCTGTATCGTTTAAAACTAAATAAAATAATTTTGAGGCAGGCATGGGAGCTGACCAAAATCGCTGTTACATGACTTTCTTCCTTCCCTTTTTAAAGAGGAGCTGCTGCTTTCCTTCTGTGAGAGGCACTGACTGGAAAACGAGAGAGGATGCCTGCTGAATACCTTTTTCTTCTTCAGCACACTCCCTTTCTTCTGATAACTAACTGTTCACTTCAGGAGCCTACTTGGTGGTGTTTTTCAGCCAGCTTTTCTGCATGCAGCTGTACTACTTTTCTCCTGTCATCTATGCATTTGTAAGACTGAAGAGCTTTTTGCTGCTTTAGCTGAGCTATGCTTTCCAGACTTCTAGCACTTTTTGCTTAATTTATTGATATCTGAGAAACTGCTGTTTGATCAATATGCATCTTCCATTCCTTTTTAACTAGTATGTAAATCAAGTAAAAACATTAGTAAATAATGTTTGAAATTTGAAATGCTTCCCAATGAGTGTGGTACCCACTATTACTTTTTCTCATCTCCTTAATTATTATTTTTGGTAAGGAACAGAGGTGTTTGTTGTTTTTTTTGTTTTTTTTTTTCACTTTTTGACTTGAAGTAATACCAGCCTCCATCATAGTTCATTCTGTGAGCTCATTTGACCAGTAGATTTCTTTTAAATTCTCAAAAGATACRCTTTGAAATACAAACTGTGAGTCAGAGACTGACTTTGTGCTTTCTTTGTCTAAATGAATTAATATGTGATCATTCAATACAAGATTATTTATCAAAACAGGATCTAAATTTTATCTCCACCTATTTGTTTTAGTGACTGGTATAGAAATCTAACCCACATAAAAATAATGAGGTGGTCTTATATTTAGCACAGTTCTACAATTTAGATGTGGGAATTTAGCCTACTGGGAAGACCTAAATCTGGGAATAAAGAAGTATTCTTGGGAATTAGATATGAATAAACTCCTGAGATAATTGATTCCATTGGCAGTGAAGTTCCTGCCTTACCAATTGACTCTACCCTGAAGTATTTAAGTATTTATTTTTTAACTGATCCAAACCAATTGTATCATAAGATTAACACACAATACTGTTACCTTTACCTTTTCTTGCTTTAATTCTTGAAATAGCTGACCTGTGTTCCCAGCRTGATTGATTGCTTTATCCTTCTGACTTTTAAGAGCCAACTGTGTCCTATGYTAGTAGTTCCAGATCCTTCATTTCCTGCTCAGACTTTTTTTTTCTAATGTATAGACAGTGTTTTCTCACTCAGCCTCTTTCACCCTCCCACCTTTTTTTTCCTACTGTTCTGTTTTTCTTTTTTTGGCTTTAGGTCTTCCTTTAAACATATTACCAAAGTCTGTCTCATGGATATTAGTATTTTTGTCCTCTTGTCTCATTCAATATGGATTTTCTGCCCCCACCTTCCTTGATTCCTCAGGACTTCTGAGGACTTAGTATAGCTTTAAATCTCTTTTTCTGGTAGACTAGGCATCTTCATTTCATTTGGCAATGGACACAGATTGAAACACAGGAAATTCTGCCTGAAAATTAAAACAAAACCCCCMAAAAAACAAAAAAACTTTTTTCAYTRTGAGGGTGGTTGAACATTTGGAACAGATTGCCTAGAGAAATTGTGGAATCTCTGTCCTTGGAAATATTCAGGTCTCAACTAGTCACAGTTCTGGGCAACTTGCTGTAGCTGACCCTACTTGAGCAGTAGGGTGGACTAAATGATCTCCAGTGATCCCTGACAGTCCTAGTGATTCTGTGACTTGTGCTGTCTGAGCTTAACTTGATGACAGCCTCATCAAATATTTTCAGTATTGTGTCCTTAGTTATGTGGCTTGCTTTTTTCCTGAGGGGATTCTCAAGGTTCTCCTCTTTCCATTTAATCTGACTTATTTTAACAGCTTATTCAGTTGATTCAGTATGAATGAAGGCATAGCTCCTCCCTTCCCCTACCTTCCTTGTCTGTCTGTCTTTACAGTGAAGTGAATTCTGCCATTTGGCATTTTTTTTCCTGTTAAGAGTAGGTATGGTCCTGTCAAAAGGGGGCCCAAACCCTCTAAAACCCTTTCTTGTGAGCAGAGTCAGTCAGCCCCAAGTGGTGTAGGAGCTCAGGCTGGCTTGGCCCTGAGGAGGAAACTGGTTGGGTGCTTATTCTGTCTACTGATTTAGGAGAGCCTTGTTCAGTTTGATTCTTAGGAAACCAAATGGAATGCAGTTTAATGTGAAGTTTTGAACTGTCAAGTTGTGTTACAGTGGAGATTACATATAACTATCCAAAGACTTATTTTATGTACTCAATGTACTAAACATACCAGGAGGGTCTAATGGGTATTGTACCTGCAGAAAGGGAGTTGAGAACCTATATATAGCAAATACAAATCTGGTCATCCAAAAACCTCTAATACTGTACAGTGTAACCCTAGTGCCTTCTCAGCTCTGAAGAAATCTTCCAGTGGACTGAGGAGGAGTGTTTTGGGCAGTAATGAATTTACCTTTGGATGTTGTTGAGGTGGAACACAACATCCAGCAGTTATGGGAAGATGTTGTGTGACATCTCAGCTCTTGTAAAATAACTCTGACGATGTAGTACTCATTATTACAGACATGTCCACTGAGGAGTGCTTGGTGTTTAACACAGTGCTGTTTGCATACTGCGTAATGAGTGACTTGTCACTCCCATCATTGCAGAGTCGTGTCTAGAGGTGAAAAGAATAAATATGAGGTTTTGTCCCTTTAATCCCTGTCTCTATTAGCATATTTTGCTCTTCCCTGCTTATTGGGAGAGGGGGAAGGGAAAGTCATGTGCYACATCCCTCTGCAAAATCATGGCCTGTGGGACTATTTCAAAAGATAAGCCTTCCTTTTAGTCTGTCCTCTCTGCAACATCACTATTTTCTTTAAGAGATCAGTGCCTACCAGTGGTCTCATTAGCAGGGAAACCTTTTAAAATTGATCACCTCCTTCAGCTATATCTTCCTGCACAGGGTAGAGCCCAATCAGAGCCTTCTCTTGTATGAAATTCCTCTTCTATTTGATATGGAAAATCATCTAAGACTCTTGGGTCATTAACATCCTGTACTGATAAAGCACAGCAGTGCACAGAAGTTCCTTGGTTCTGAATAAATCCTATCACTGTTAAAAACAGGAACTTTACWCCCTCTGAAGGGGGATTTCTGTGAAATATTAAGTGAACAATTGATAGAAGGAAAAATTGACTGCAACCTTGTCCATTTTCCAGGTAGTCATAGAATCA
>NW_028186423.1:810708-818273 GCF_003343005.1 Rhea americana
CCCAGCTTGTACTGGTGCCTAGGGTTATTTCTCCCTAGGTGCAGTTATCTCCTAACTTCACCTAAGGTTTTAGCTCAGCTCTCTGATAAAATGCTTTTTATTTTTAGTTAATACAGTTATTTCCTAACTCTTCAGAGCTTGTTAGCTCCCTTATGTACAAATGTCTCTTAAAAGTGGACAGTATCTACTATGAGAGTTGCTTAACTCTTGATGTTCTGTGGAAATGAGGTCTTGACTTGCATGCGGAGGTGTGGAAAAGACTCCAAGTCTCTCTCTTGGGGTCAGCAGCTCTGCTGACTTGGTGGAYTTAGGTTCTGTTAGGCATCTAAATGGACAAAACCCACTAGTTATGTCCTAAGGTAGCTCTGTTTAAAAAGCCTGAATAGCTCATAGAAGCAGACTTTGTGCTGGAGGAGTTGCTGCACTGCAGGATTGCTATGGTTGCTACAGAGGAGAAGCACTTGGAGGATTTGTTGGTGGCAGCATTCTGTGGTCCTGACTGTACAGACATTGGATGAGGAATATGAGACATACATGCACACTTGTCTACTGGAAACTGTTGTATGTGAAACAGTCCTTTCTTCTGAGTAATTATGTCTTGGATGCATTTTACATTTGTTAATACCCTGCACTAGAGACTGTGTAGAGGTCTATCAGACTGGGTTAAAAGATACTTTTGTGGTCCTAAATTTCCAATTGCTAATTCTTCTGATGAGAAGAGTGAGCATCCGTCTTTTTGAGCAGGAATAAAGAAGAGATTAAGTGACTTGCCCAAGACCCTCCTGGAAGTTCACCTTTATTTAGGACACAGAAATCATCATTGAAACTGTAATGAGGGATGGCCACATTATAAATTGCCTTTCTCTGTGACTTGCTGTGCAAACTGCATGAATCTGAGCCTGAACTGYCAGGTATCTCATTACAAGGTTTTAGCTCAGCTCTCTGATAAAGTGCTTTTATTTAATTTGAATTTGACTTCCCAGGAACTGTARTGTTGAATGCAGTCGACTTTGTTTCTAATAGCCATCTACCTGCTTATAGAATAGGCCCACCTGTTTGTGTAATAGGGAAAGTAGTCTAGCATAGAGGGTTGAGGGTTTTGGCGAGGGGACAGGTATTACATAATGTTTGTTTTATCACTTAATTCCTCCTTTTGCTACATATTCGTGTCTTTGCTTTTGTGAAGGTTACATTCCTGTAAAAATTGTTGGCACTATTGCACTCTGGTCCATGTGTGCACTCAGTATATTTTGCTCGGAATTTGGAGCTTGAAACAGAACTCGTTAGAGTGCCACTAAGTGAATATTCCAAATACAATGCAGGAGTCTCACCCAACCAAGCTGATGTATGCTTGCCTGCCAAAGCAGTCTTTTCAAAAGTCATAAAATGCAAGAAAATAAAACTTGAATCAAAACAGAATTTTTATTTATTTATCTGTTTTTTTACAGGATAAATTCTAGTGTCCTTGCCAGTTTTCAGTCCTCTATGATGTGTGATTCAAACAGCAGGCTGGTAGCAAATTTTCCCCACAGAAGTGCAAATGTAAACCTGACCAGACTTTTAATATAGGTTGCCAAAGAGAGTGAAAGAGGGCTTGCAGGAACCACACAAAAAGGTTGCAGCCTTGAGAATCTTTTGTTAGCTTCCTTTCACTGCGATGGTCTTCATTTTGTTCRTTTGTTCCTGATTATTTTAAGCGTTGTCAATTATTTAGCTAACAGGCAGAAAACTAGGCTTTTACAGACATCCAAAGGGACTCTCTTGAGTGTAATAATGAAGGCAGTTTATTGAACGCCTGTGAGGTTGCTTTCTAATTGTACACATTAATCTGCCCATGCAAGCTGGCTGAAAATACAGAAGCAGATTGCACATGCAGATGGAGCACAGAATAGAAGATGTATGCAATASACCTATGCAAAACTGCATTTTTCTTAAAACTGGATTTATGCTTATTACTTCAGAAAATAAATGAAACTTAATGTCTAAAATAACTTCCTAGAATATTGGATGAGTTGGTGGGAGGAAAGAATAGTCTAGCAGTATTATTTCATCCAGTCAGGAAAACAAAAAAAAAGCAAGTGGGTTGACAGGAAAAATTAGTTTCAGGTGTGGGTGGGAAGTGAAGAAAATAAGTCTGCTGAGAAAGTTGCTGTGTTCTTTTAACCTATTTTTATATTTTCTTCAAGCCTTTGTTCTTTTCCACAAGAATAAGAACTCATGTTCAAGGACTTGCAGACAGGAATGTGCTACCAGCCAAAGGTAGCACAGTTTTGATAATTAATATTAGATTTGTCCAATCTTTCTTGCATGCCTGTGCCTGGCTCCCAGTGAAGTCTGTGAATGCTGTGTTTTAGCTTACTATGTGTCTACTTAAAGGAGTTGAACTCCTTTAAGAGAGAGGTAAGCGAGAAGGTAAGTGAGATGAATACCCAAAACAGTAATTTTCTTCCTAGTAAAGGCCATTGGGAGGAAGTTGTTGAATCATACGGGAATCTAATGGGTTAAGTATTAGGCTCTTTCACTTAATAGCTTCCAGGAAAAGATGASTCTTCCAATGAAAAAAATGTACATTAGTTCATGCTGACAACTTTGTATATGGCTCACTTCTCTTTTTATCTAAAAGTGGACCTGTCCTGCAAGCATCCATTAGAATTGAGGTAGAGAAAAAAGTGAGCACCTGAGTAGAAGCAGAGGGCATATCTGTTGCYAAGGGATGTCAGTGGTTTTACTACTTTGCCCCTTGTCATGGCCCAGCCATGAGAAACATGGCAGTTCCTTGCAACCTTTTAAACTTCTGTAAAAGAAGTTTATCACAGCTACAAAGGAATAAATGTGGGAGGAGGCATGTATGGACAGTACACGATCAAAAACACTTTTGGAATCTTCGCTGAGATTACCTTTCTTAATGGGTTAACTTTAAAAAATAGGTGCCTTTGGATTTTTTTCCTGTAAGTCTTAGTATTACCCTCCAATTTCGTTCTCACTTCAGCAAATGATTTTCACATGTGAAAATCCCAACTACAGCTCCATCTGGAGTCTTTTTCTCCATCTCCCAACATAGAATATACACAAAATCTGCATAGATCAATAGTCATCCCATCTACCTTTGTGTAGACTTCTGAAAATTTATTCTTTTTTAACATTTCATTTTAATGGCCTGTGTTGAGTTTGTGATAGAGGAGGAAGAGCCTTAGAATGACAAGCCAAGCTGGCTGAGTCATAAAAAGAGAATGACCAGATTGCATGTGGTAATGGGCAAGATAGAGCTCTGGATGAGGAGGGAACAAGAACAAGAAATAAAACACAAAATTAACTTCCATTAAGTCTACTGACTATCAGGGCCTGGGCTAATCCAGCCTAATTYTAGGGCTGTGGTAAGAACACAGCCTCTGTGGACATTACTGAAATGAAGGGCAGCTTTTCTTGCAGGTAGACTTTGGTGTTGAACAATGCATCTCAATTTCTGCAAAAGCAGAGGAAGATGTTATGCTTGGCCAGTTAAATATGTTGAGTTGGGAAGAAGTGTACAAATAACTTGTTAATGCTGTGAAAAGATGTCTGAAATGAACTTTTTTATTGGAGAAGGGAAGTCTCGTTACTTTTTTAAAAGTCATCACAAAACTTCTGTGCAGATCTATGAAACTAACACTACAYATGCATGGATTTTACTACTTTAGATGAACTTGATGAAAATGGTGGACTATTACTTTTGCATAGCTCACTAAGAATGAATTTAGAAGCTGAGGTGTCCCCTGTCATTCATCACTAGATGCTACTTTTGTCCACTTAGTCACATTCTTTCCTGTGTAAAATGACTGTGATGATTCACCTGGACTGGGCTTGTTTATTTTGTATTGCTTTGTTTGGATGGCTCTTAGCTTGCTTGTGGACATTTGCTTAAAGTAGCATTGTAATGTTGAAGATTCTTTTAAAAATTGTCAAGAGAAATAAATAGATTTGATATATTCAAAAGTAATATACTTTTTTAAAGTACTAGTATTAAAGCCAATATATTTTTCTTTACCCTGACATTTCAATATCCATCAATTACAGCAAAAGCATTAACTGCCACCAGTTTCAYTGGGAAGCAGTAATGAAGATTACAAGCAGTCTTTTTAATATATGCACTTTTAATGTTAGTCTGCAAAAACAGATTCAAAAAAGTCAAGAACTTTATTTGTATGTAGGAAAAAAATCTTTGATTTATATTTTCATTTGGAGGAGGAGTAAGGACTATATCAAATAAAAAGCTTAAGCTTCATAGCACAAATCTTGGGTGGAGGAAGACTCTAAGAACTGGGTCCACATCCTGTATTCATGTCCTTAGGATCAAATCCTTTTKGGGACTGGGGTCTTCTCTTCACCTTTTAGACATGTATTTTCGATAGTAAATTAGATGGGTGTTAAGGCCCAAATGATACAAGCAGTCAACACTTTTATTCTGCATAGGACTTTAGACCTTAAGTCTGCAGTGAGGTCAGTGTAGGTCTTCAGATCTTCCACAATAACCTGCGGGAGTCAGCAGTGGCACTTCTAACTTCTTAGTTTTCAAGGCTGGGGACCCTCTTAAACCCTATCTAAGCCATAGAAACCTTGGCTGACATAAGCATGACATGCGTTTTTCCCCCCAAATATGAAATGCTTGTAGATTCCGTGGTCTAGAGGTTGCTTGTGAGTGACAACTGTAGCAGGATGCCAACTGTAAATCCCTAAATTACATCATTCTCAGTGGAACACAAAACAGACATTCATGTTTCTGCATTTTACACATACTCACTGGACTTGAAGTATATATATTTTTAAGTAAAAGTTTTTTAGAAATGCAAGAAAGGACTCAGCTTAGAGAACAGATGCAAAACAAAGAGCCATATATCTAAGAACCCACAGAAAACCTCTCTGTATATCTGCAACATGGACTGACTTCTGCAATCAGGCACTGTCCCTGCTTATCATGAGGTTACTCCCCCACCTACTCAATGATCCTGGCAACAGATTCAATGAAAGCTGTTGGCAATTTCAGCTCCAAGATCACAGAATCACATAATAGTTGGGAYTGGAAGGGCTTCTGGAGATCATCTGGTCCATTCCCAGGCTTAAGTAGAGTCAGCTAGAACAGGTTGCTTAGGATCATATCCAGTCAAGTGTTGAATATCTTCAGCCCCAAAATTCACCCTGTACTTTGATCAACTATTGCTGCATCTATGTTCATAAATTAAACAGTGTTAGTGGCTAAGTTACCTTTGAGTTCAGCAGGACTGAAACTGCCTGCATCCATTGCTAGCAAACTTTTTTACTTCCTAAAATAGGGCAGTTGCATCCAAAATGAGATTTATTCATGGCTAATATTAATTACTGGACAACAGCCAAGAGTTATTTGTGCATATGTTTAAAGCGCTAT
Source organism: Rhea americana (assembly GCF_003343005.1). Lineage (NCBI taxonomy): Eukaryota > Metazoa > Chordata > Aves > Rheiformes > Rheidae > Rhea > Rhea americana. The sequence goes on from NW_028186423.1 coordinate 816,107, forward strand.
TTGGAGTAGGTCAAAACTATGGCAGTGATTGTTCTAACAGTATAGGTAGATGGCTGAATTCCTCTATTAAGAGTATTGCGTAGTGCTATTAAACATAGCAGACATTGTTATTAGCAAAGCAAAAGGTGTTGTTCCCAAGCGTGTAATGGGAAGCAGGGTTACAAAATACCCTCATAAGAATATTCCAATTTAAACTATACTTCTCAATTATTCTCTTCAGTCCACTGCTTCAGAGGGAGCCTGAGGCTTCCCCATGCTGATAAGAGCTCAGCAAGAAGAGGGTGCCATCCTCTTGGTTTGTCTAAATTCCAGATCTCCCTCTGTCTAACGATTTGTGAAGGATATCAGGTTGCTAATGTATGCAAATTCATTCTGGTTCTTCAGCTCTTGCTCTTCTTTCCTTAATACCAATTATTTTAGGGGAACATGTTTTACTGGCATCTCTGATAGCCCTTGAATTTTTGTGCGAGTGAGATAGTGCACTGTCTGCATGTGGAACACCTATAGAACACTTTATTACGCTTATTTGCTTCTGGAGATGACACTTGCCTCTCTAAGATGTTAATTGAGCTGTCATCTCTCTGACTTCCCTCTTTTCAAGCCATATAACTTGCATTATGCTGTGCATTGTTACGACTTTAGGATAAATATTGTGAAAAGTACTATGCAGATAGCTCTTTGATAGTCTGGCAACTGAAGATGCATTGCTGGGTTTCCACAGAGATGGCGCTCAATGTATTAACATGTATGACTGACTTGACAATGTCCATCTTTGRTTAGATTCAGAAATCTGAGCTCCTTTCTTGCAAAAGGAACCCTATAAATGTATTACTTGGTGTGGTGTAGTAGGATGTCTAAATATGTTCAAAGGCAGCATGCGGTCTTGCTGAGAAACTTGATTTATTTCCRCTCTTGCAATCATAGTTTCTAGTACTGAAACTGGGTTAGCTTTTCACATATCAGTGAGCGATTCTGGGGAAGGTGGTGTCTTAACCCTCCACCCCTTCCTATGCCAATAATGAGAATTTCCATCTTTCCTATGTCATGCTTTTGTCATCCGTAAGCTATTAGGACTATTAGGCTATACCCCAAGTTGCCAAATAACAGAATTACATGATAGCTGGGGTTAGACGGACTTCTGGAGATCACCTGGTCCATCCCCCTGGCTCAAGTAAGGTCAGCTAGAGCAGGTTACTCAAGATCATATCCAGTCAAGTTTTGAATATCTCCAGCGATGGAGACTCCACAGTCTCTTTAGGCAATGTGTTGCAATGTTCAGTCACTCACAGTGAAGTGTTTTCTTGCATTAAAGTGGAATTTCTTGTGTTTCAGTTTGTACCCATTGCCTCTCATCCTGTCACTGAGCACCCCGGAGAAGAATCTGGTCCCACCCTCTTTACACCCTCCTATCAGATATTTATAAACATGGATAAGATCCTCCCCAGAGCTCTCACTAAGGCTCCAGGCCAAACAGCTCTCTTAGCCTCTCCTCATGTAAGAGATGCTCCATCCCTTAATCATCCTTGTGGTCCTTTGCTGTCTTGCTCCAGTAAACCCATGTCTGTTATACTGGGGAGCTCAGTACTGGATCYAGTACTCCAGGTGTGGCCTTACCAATGATGAGCAGAGAGGTAGGATCACCTCCCTCAACCTGCTGGCAATGCTCTTCTCCATGTGGCCTGGAATGCCATTGGCCTTCCTTGCCACAGGGCACATTGCTGACTCACTTGTCTACTTGGAACCTTCTCTGCAAAGCTGCTCTCCAACAGGTCGGCCTCCTGCTTGAGGTTAGTCTTCTCCAGCTTGTTGAGGTCCCTCTGAATGTCAGTGCAACCACCTGGTGTATCAGCCACTCYTCCCAGTCTGGTATCTGAGAACTTACTGAGGGTGCAAAATATTTCTTTATGGAGCAACAGATTTCTCAAATGTATTCCAAGTTCTCTGTAAAAGTACATAGTCTTTCTGGTATAGAAATAAATTGTTCTTCTTGGCATAACTAAAAAATATGAAATCTTAAATGTAAAAATTTCTGAAATTACTCTGTYTAATGTCACTGCTCATCCACTGTTTTTTCTTTTCATGGAGAAGTTTTGTATTCTTAAAGGTTAGGTAAGACAAGATCATTAGTTCATTTAACCTGGCTTTCTGTATAGCAGGGAATCTTACG
>NW_028186423.1:818424-913327 GCF_003343005.1 Rhea americana
ATACTGACCAGCAGGACGTTTTTCCAAAAATGCATCTACTTTCTATTTGAAGACGTGGAGTGAAAGATAAAACCGTGCTTAATAGTCTGTTTCAGCAGTTTGCCAAGCAGTGATGATGTCTGCCTAGGGTTTTTCTCCAGGGTTAAGATGCCTTTAGTATTGGCCTCTTCTCCCCACAGAGTTTACTGGTTGTAGGCAAAGTAAGTCTTTTTGTGTTGAATTCCTTTTGAAGCACTCTTTGCGCTCTCACTTCAGTACTTTCATGCTTTCTTCAAACTGGCAGTGAACTACTGTATCGAAAGCTGTGTACAGAAATACAATTGCCTCTTTCCTCCAACTCAGTTCCTCTGAATGAGTGAAGGGTTGAATAGATACACCTTGGTCTGCAGATTAGGAAACTCAGATTCTTGATCACTGCACCACAACTCTTGTTTTTAGTTTAAATGTTTTTTGTTTAAATGTTACTGTTATGCCTTTATTAAACTGTACTTGATTGAACTGTGAATGAACTGATACCACTTTGAAAATCTGTTTTTTAAGGGATATGAGTAGAAAAATAAAGTTGTCCTTGCCTGAATGAGAAGTGACAACGTCGTACAGTCACGTTTCAACTAAAGACAAGAGAGTTTATTTTCATGCTACAAAATGCTTCAAAGTTTTGTTACTTAAGAAATCCATTGTAAGCACGCATTGCGTTAACCGTGAAGGAAAATACCTTAAAATAATCTTTTATATTACTTATCTGAGATTTATGGATCTAATAAAGATTTGCAAAAATTCAGTGAAGTAATTGCATTCYGATGGAGTCTAGTGGTGTGTAAGTGGTGTGTATTTGAGGAGCTTGACAATGAGCAAAGAAAGCAYAGCCACTACAGACCTCTAACACAGAAATGACAATAATTGTTTACCTAAAAATCCTCCCAACAAATGTCTTATCCACAATATAGCTTCTGTTTCAGCTGTCCCATTTCATTCTGTCTATCTCCATAACCTTTTGTTCCACCTGTGATGTTTTTCAGTAGTCGCATGATAAAATGTCTAGGCTAGATTCCAAGGATGGAATAAAAAGCTGTATATTTTTTTTTTTAATGAAAGCGCTAACAATTCTATTTGGATTGGATTTCTTTATAGCAAAACCAATGAATTATTGAACAGATTGGACTTGGGTTTGCCAAAGAGTGATTCCTGTCAGATTGCGAATCATGGCCCGGAATCTACAGCATGGGTAAGTAAAACCATGGAATGTGAAATATTTTCTGTCAATTTTCCAGATACTGTCAATAGTGTAATATTAGAGTATTCTAATTGAGCTTAATTGCCCAGACATAATTCAGTGAATACCAAGGATTCTTTCTGAGTAAATGAGATTGCATTTTCTGTTATACACTGGCAGAGTATCCTACATAGCAGGGGACAACCTTTATTACTCACCAATCTCTCTCTCTCATAACTAAGAGGCAGATTTATATTCTAAGTTCAGATCAGAATCTTAAATGTGTCTGTACCCATCAGTTGGTAGCATGCTTTTATGAAATCTCAGCTGGCTCATGTCAGTGGATGCTGTACTGCATTGAAAATCTAGTCAGAAGAGAAGCTTATTTTTGTGTGTCATAAAAGTGATTTCATAGGCTGCATGGGGACTTTGTCCCTGTTTGAATGAGCCTGGTAAGTGTCAGTGTAATTAGGAAAGATGTGAAGTATTGCTTAAGTTCTAATTATTCTAATTGTTTCAAAAGGGCTTTTTCATATATGGTTAGTCTCTTCATGTCTATACCAAGCTTTCCCACTGATGGAAAAACTTGCAGTGACACATACTAACCCTGAGACAGAAATTTTATCTTTTAGGGGGAGTTCTAAGTAGGGGCAAACCAAACCTGCAGAAGACAGCTATGCGAACAGAAACTATTGTTATAGACAATAGTCCTGGATCAGCAGAAACTTAGAAATATCTAACCTGGGCAGCCTTCTGTTATATGGAGCCTTGAACATCAACACTTGGGAAAGGGAAGAAAAGATTATTCTTTTACATATTTTCTCAGGAGCAGTGGGAGAAAGTCTGGCACATTTCCATGTATAGAAATTATCACAGCAATATATGAGGTCTATTGTCTTGCTGTAGTATCTCTTCCTGTGTCTCAGTTGTATGAAAGGAGAAGATGATACTGAAAGTAGGTTTCTTTCCCCTTTGATTCTTCAGGTCATATTGTGTCTTTGAAAAATTTAAAGAAATCTTAGCGTATTGTAGGAAGATTTATTGCTTGAAGCAACCAAATTCTGCCCAGCAACGTTTGGTGTACTGAAGTAAGAGAGTGGCTTTGTCTTTTTTAGTCCTGAGGAGACTAACAGTAAGCAATACTATGGGAAGGGGAAGAAAAAAGATGTCTTGAAGTTACTTCTGCCTTCCTCTGAAGCAGCCTGCATTCAGCACAATGGGGAGCTGGTCCTTTGTTTAAGGCAGACCCTGCTCCTCACCCTTTAATAGGACATTGAGCATTGAACTGAGAAGACAAGCAAGCACCTGTCCCTAGGACTGATGTACATTTCAGGATTTTAGTRCTGTGTCTGCATATCTGTGCAGAAGTGGGTGGGTGCCTAAAAGAACAGTAGATTCTTTCAGTCAAGGCACATCCTGTTTTTAGTCATTGCCACCACTTCATCCACTTATTTGTGCCATTCTCATTGCAGTTTTTGAGGATTTTCTTGATAAACTATGCTGAATCACATACCATAGTTCATCTTTGGCTTAACCAGTATCCAAGTAGATAAAATACATAGTTTATCAGTAATGTTCTTCATTAGTACCAGCTGACTTTATATGTGCTTATTGCATGACAGCATTTGTATACCTTTGTGACTCAGTTTATCACTTGCTTGTAATGCAGCAATGCAGTTATCAAAATGTCTTTCCAACCAATTTGGATAGCATAATCTTTAGCTATACTCAGAGCCTCTGTGCGCTGTGAAAGAGCATCCAGCCCTTGGATGAAGCACATAACCAATGATTTGTTGCCCAGATAGAACTGGCATAATACCAAATCCTTTAACCTATGGGGAAACTCATATCCTAATTTTGATATGATCTTGGATTTGTCCCATGTTTGGAGTAACTAGAACTGAATATTTGAAATGCTGAAGTAGGGTAAATCTAAGAAGTGCTTGATAGTCATGTTAAGTGTTTTGTGTTGTTGTTGACTTTTTTTAATTTAATGTTCTAAAGCAAGTTCTGGACAATGTCATGTTGATTGTGTGTGTTTTGTTTTGTTTTGTTTTCCCCACACCCATTGTTTCTTTGATACTTACACTTATTTAGCACAGCTAGTTCAAATATCACTGTCAATTATTACTCAAATGCATATGAAAAAAAATTGCCTTCTTTTGAGTAACTTTGGTGACTTTTTATGGCCCACTTATTTAATCAGGTTCATAATTAATTTTAATTCTGTCTTTCAAAGTGTTAACAATCCTATCTAGGTTTTTTTCTTCCATCTTGATTAACATATGCTCCACGCGATCCTCTAAGCCATTACTGAGAGTCATGAATAACGTTGGACCCAGAATGAGTCTCCCTGGACACGTGTAACAACTCCTCCCAGCTCAAAATTGAGCTATTAATAATTGCTTTCTCTGTTCAGCCCTKTTAGCAGATTATGCGCGTGTCATTTTAATGGTGTCATTCTGAACCACATATATCAAGTTTGAAGAACATTGTGTAGACCTGTATCAAATTCGTTGCTAAAGTCAAACTATGAGCTAGACCTGCACACTTTTTGTGTTTTATTATTTAGTGTCCTCACATAGGCTCTGTCCCGGCTCAGAGAGACTTTACAGTATGAATGCCTAAGGRCTTAACGCTAGTCTAGAACTTCACACGTAGCTACAACTTACAAAAGAGCTGGACTAGTTATTGTAAGGGACTCCTACACAGTCAAATATCTTATTTGTGATGTCTGGTTCAGATTTTCACTTCTCTTAGTTGCCCCTCAAATAAGAGCAGGCAGGATCTCTTGGCTTTTCTTGCTCTTCCTCCACATATCCCTTTTCAATACTTCCATGCAGGTACTCCTGGGTTACCCTCTTTTGTCAGGTCTCCCTTCTGCTTTGTTATCCTAGTAATACTTCTGTGCCTTTTCTCCTTCCATGCCCTTTCTCCTCCCCAAATACCCCATCTATCCCACTATACCCACTATCGTATATGTCAATAGCATTTTCTGATTATTTAGGGTGTTTCTATGCTTATCACTAGGACAAGCAATAACATGTGCTGCTGTGGCTGGTTTGTTGTGATGTGCAGGACATTTAGCCAATCTGAATGAATAAATGGACTTTTTTTTTTTGAATGCTTCTAGCTTATATTAGTTTGAAGACTTGAATTTTCTTAAGTGACCAGAATCCTTCAACCATTTCTATTGTGTTAATTACTTGCATAATGATTTGGGAATGAGGTTTGGGATTTTGATGTGGTTCCCCCCCTCCCTATCAATATGCTTTATATTCTCTGCTAAACAACAGACTAGAAGCCATACTTACAAGAAGGCTCTTCGAGAGGATGAAAACAGAAGATTAGAGGAAATGAAGCAAGAACAACGAAGGAAGGTAATTATACATTAACAGGTTGCATATTGTATCRTTTTTGCATGCTGTGAAACCAGTTAACTACGTTGATTGCTGTAGCCTATGCACAGAGCTTCTCTTTAGGGAAAGTGATTTGGTCACTGTTTTCAAATATTGAGAGAGATGAACCAAGTTGTAAGATTTGGATATAGATTGAATTATCTTCTGAGTTCATGGTTATTTGCATCTAGATGACAAGTTTCTACTTGTCTCCCCATTTGAACAATTGTACAGAGTATTTTCTGGATCATGGTGCCCAATTTCATACACTAAGGAAACCAATTTCCTCCTTTTCAGGCAGAAGTAATCTTACTGAGATATTCATGATGATCTCAGACTATGAATAAAGTCTCTTTTTAGAGAATCAAGACCTGTGTGCCCTGCCTTCCGAAATGAGTGTGTGGAAKAATTCAAATTTGGTATTCAGTCTGTCTGCTCCTGTGTTTGCTTGCTAACCACATAAACCAAAATCTTTTTAAGTAGTCTAATAGGTGGGTATGCCATTACTACAGGTGAGAAATCCATCTTCTGCATATGCAAGATGTTGTCTGAAAACGTGTCCTAACCACTACAGTCCCTCTAGCATTATTTTGGCTACTGTAGGCACGTTAAGTTAATCTACACAGGACTACAGCCGTGTGCTATACTGCTATCTCGGCTCCAGTTTTAACTGTGCGAGYATGAGGAGAGCAACATTAGCTGCAAATCACTCAAGAAACACTGGCAAGTACTAAACCTCGTGTTATGTCTGTGCTGTTACTTATATCCAAATTGATGTTAAACTACTTCCATAGTAGAATCTTAGGTAGCTCAACAAATCCCRTACAATTACTTCATCCCCTCACAGATGCCTTTCATTAAATGCTGGGGATAACTGTACTCTTTTTGTAGTAACTAGAATACTAGAAACAAAAGAAAAAAAATAAAACAACCCAGAGAGTCTTAACTGCTTTCCTCTCAGATGTGTACTTACTGTCAGGAACCGTACACACGAAAAATCCTTGAAAGTTAGTCATGGGAAGCACAYGGCCTGCAACTGTTGTACTGTGCATATTTCTACAATAGACAAAATAAATACAAATGTGAATTAGCATGCCTGTGCCCTGTAAGTTAGGGTTAAGAGACTTGTGTAGAGCTTACACTCTTCACCGGTTAACATAGGTTAAGAAGGTGTTGACTGGTTCCAAGGACATTCTTTATTGGTGTGCCATTCCAGAGTGCTCCTTGCCTTTGTATTTGCTGTTACCTATTGCRCAGAGTAATGTACTACTTACAAACCTACCGTAAATAATAAGTATTTTAAAGGCCYAATGATTGTCCCTCGGATTTATGTTGGCTCATTTCTGTTTCAAACTAATATGTATTAAAGTAATTGTAAATTCTGTCTGGTGTGCACCTTCTAGTACAGTGTTGCTATAAAAYGTATAGGTATTGTCAGTTGCGTTTTTTTTTAGAGCAAGTTTTAGTATGTATTGCTTGATTTAAAAATTTTCAGTACACTTTAAACACTGCATCCTATACACACAATATATTTCAGAACATTACTCCAGGAGAGGGACTCAGCATATTGGAAAGTCAGATACTGGATTTTAATTTTCAGGTTGAATAGTTATTTAAAACAGTGAAAATTAAGGGTGACTTCTTTATTTCTTAATCCTTTTTCTTCTTTTAGGGCTAGACAAATATTGATACACAACACATTTGCAGTTATTGATTTTTTTTTGCATACATTTATTGCATAGTTTTTATTAATGTTCCACTTAAATTGATTCTTTTTTTTTAACTTTCATAGTTTCATTCAGTTATTGAAGCTTTTATCTAACTGCATCATTCTATTTTACCTGCTATTCCTACTGCTATACAGTTGCTATGGAAAATGTGAAAGATGGATCTGTCCTTATCCATTTCCCCTCCCCCTGCAAGCCAAATTCTCTTTGCAGAAAAATCTGCATCTTCAATTCTTGGATGCGTTGCAGGGAGTAAGAGACAAACAAACAAGTACACATGCATARCACAGTCATAAGCTGTATTTCACGTTACCAGTCCAGCCTGAAAATGCATAGGCAATTTCTCTTMTTGAGAGAAGTCCCTTTGAAACTATTTATATACCTTAATGTTACATTATGTAAAGTTTGTAGGCTTCAATCCTAAAATTTTTAGCTTGACAGGGGAAGAGAAATCCACAGATACAGCAAGATCACTGTACATAGGGTATAAGTGTGATTGTTTTGTTACGGTTCTCAACTGGAATAATGCCTTTGGAAGAGGTTTTCTATTGGGCAGAAATCTGGGGAAGTGGGCAAAAGAGGGAAAGATGCAGTAGATGTGCTTTCTGAAACGCTTCTCAGAGGCAGGAGGCAAAGGACCTATCTCCTTCACACCTGCAGAGGTCACATTGGGCTCCGTTGGCTCCTGTGAAGGGACTTCGACCGTCTTCACCTTCCTGCTTACAGGGATATTCCAACCTCTGGGTTGGAGCAGGGGGATGCTGAAGGTCTCAAGCTGAAGGTTTTGCACGTTTCTCCATCGTACTGCTTGGCAATCTGGAGCTCGGGGTGCTGAGGGCACGAAGGAGCAGAGTCTGGAAGCTAGGGGCTTGACTAGAACAGTGCGTGTGGGTTGGTGTCTGGCATATCCCTTTAAATGTACCGATGCAACTGTCCAAGTTCTTTTGTTTCCTGCCTTTTGGGCACAGATAYATCTCATCTAGTGCAACCCTGAACAGAAAACTGAGCTCAGTTTTTAATGTAGTGCTGTCATGTAAATAAAATGCTGTTGAGGGAAATGGCATGTTGTTCTGGTTGAAGTTAACATCGTGTGGAATTAAATGGGTTTTCAATATAGGCACGTTAATTAAAAAAGCTTGCTTTTTGATTTTTATCATTCCCAGGCTGAGTTGATGGAGTTTAAGCAAAAGCGGAGAGAGGAAGCCCGAACAAGAGAACACCAAAATGAACAGAGGAGGTAGGGTTCAAAACAATGAGAATATGCTTTATTTGAATTCCTGTCTAGAAAGGGTCTCAAAATTGCCACCGTTACTGTGTTAGAAAACTACTGCAATGAGGATCCCTGACCTAGCCTCTAGATTAACTTTGYCTTCAGATGAGCCACTAATATCCAGCATTACAACTGCTCACAGTAGGCAATGTGACAGAGTGCCTTTTTCGTTTTATTTGTTCTGCCAGTGTTAAGCTGAACCTTTGAAAACTAGCCAAATACATACATACATACCCATATATGCATACCTATATAAATATATGTGTGTGTGTATACAAACGTATTTTGTAATGGGCTGCTTTATCCRTGCAACTTCTTGCATTGTCACTGAAGCTAACAGGCAGAGCTATACCTGAATTTTAGGTATTTATACAGATATAAACTTACAGATATAAACTACAGTGCAGTAGTTCTGTAGTTGCGCTGTTTCATGTCCCAGAGTGCACCCCACTGGTGTCCCATATCTGTATTTTGTGGTTTTAATCTCACAGTTCTATCACTAATTTTTTGTTATTCTGAAGCATAGCTTTATTCTCAACTTTATTTTCAGCAGGTAAAAAGAAACACCTCTCAGTCTCAATAATAAAAGCCCCTCATTTTGGGAAATTGTTCTATCATCAAGGAATTAGAAATTAAAAAATAAATAAATAAATAAATGAAGGAATTCTTTGGGCAACCGTTCTCCATACTGTTTTAATTTCTTAAGGATTTTTTTGCAGCAAAGACATTGAGATAATTAGCCATAGAAATTAATGAAGTATTGTAGACTGAGTCCATCGCTGTTTCCCTAGATAGAAATAATCTGGGATGTTTCATTTTACATCCATTTTACGAAAAGTATTGTAAAACCTGACTGTCATTTCTARGCGTGTATTGTCAGTTCTAGGCATTAATAAGGGGGAAAAAAGATGCAACTTTCAGCCAATTTGAAAATATTTAAAACAGGCTGAGGGAAAGTGTATTTGTATGTGTTCCAGATTTGATAAAGCAGTACAAGAAAATGCTGGAGGTGCTTTCTGAGCTGGAGGGTAGGGAAAGTTGACAGCTGCACAACTTGTCTCTATTATTAACAAATTTGAGTGGCTTTTTCATTGGCATTATGAAATCTGTACTTCTAGAAACTCTCCTTGTGTACTGAGGGTTGAAAGACTGCTTCAGGTGGATTTTCTAAAAAGCTGGATTCACTGGGAACGTGAGTGCTATGCACATAGACTTTCTGCTGAGGGTTTTGGTGCATTTCTCACAGCAGCCCCAGGATGCTTTTTAATCATGAAAAATTGATCACAGGGTAGGAATAAACCTGATGAACTGAAAATGAAATCCACCCTGTCTTATGCCAGTCTCTAGTTACTCAACACAGGCTTAAAAGACAGAAAGGTGTGTGTTTAACMTAGAATAGGGGAAGCTACTCACAGAATGCTAAATCCCCATAGTCAGCTACCGTTTCATTGTTTTTAAGGGTAAATAATGCTTTTCTGGACCGACTACTGGACAAAACGCAAGCTAATAGCCTCTACCAACTTGAATGAAGTAGGAGTCAGGACTCCTTCAGTAACAGCTGCTGGGTAAGTTTCTGGGTCCAGAACATGAAAGAAATAAGATTGTTTAAAAGTTAATTTTTCCACTCAATACTATTATGTGTTGTATGCATTTAGTCTGCGTGATAGAACTTACAGTCCTGACTGGCTGTCTGCAATAGCTTTTAAAAATAAATCCTGCCTTAAGTTTAAGTCCTTCATATGCAGGGGGAGGGAGTAACAGCAGCAGAAGCATATTGCTTTCTATGCAAGGTACTGCATCCAAGGTCCGTCCTTGAGTTTGGAACAAGGATCATAAAATTTTAAGGAATTTTTGAAAGTTTTTTAAATGAAAGATGCTTGGAATTGCTAAGAACATTTTAATATGATACAGCAAGTGAATGAGAGAAAAACACATAAAAGATACAGCTGTTCATTTTTTCCCGTATAAAGTTGTGACTAGAAAGACCCAACTGCATCCATTTAAAATATATAATACTTACAAGATTTTTTTTGAAGAAAAGGTATCTTGACTCTAACATATTAAGCAGTCCTAGATACTAGATTTTTTCCACTGTTTTTATGAGGCATAAATGTGGTTGTTGATAYTTATAATTGCACTCTTTTAGTGATTTAGAAATATTTTGTAGTATTGTCATTGTGGAAAATTCCATTAGGATGAAATTGCATTGCCAGGGGRACAGTAGTGCAGAAGTGAAAGCCTTAAAAAGGATGTCTTAAAGGGATGTGAATCTAAGAAAACATAGTGAATGTGTCAATATAGAGAAAAATGTTTAGTTGGAAACCAGAAGGACTTTTGAGTTGGACTGGTTGAATTGTTTGTCCACTTGAGGCCCTGTCCTGAAGACGTATAAATCTGCCTAATCATATGTGAAAGTAGCCATCTAATCCATGTGTTGGTAAACATTCATGGGAGTGTGGATTTGTATCTTGGCAGATGAATGACAGGAGAACTTGGGCTCAATCTCCTACTAGGTCCTGAACATAGAAGGCATGATGGAAAAGCAGGTATTATTACTGCTGGAGTTTTCCAGGCGCTGGAACTGGATAAAGATTCTCTTAATCACTGCAAACTTCAGGCAAGCTCTCCCGACCTGCCAGCTCAATGTCCCATAGGGTCTGAACATAGAAGGCATGATGGAAAAGCAGGTATTATTACTGCTGGAGTTTTCCAGGCACTGGAACTGGATAAAGATTCTCTTAATCACTGCAAACTTCAGGCAAGCTCTCCCGACCTGCCAGCTCAATGTCCCATAGGGTCTGGTGGTAGTCACTGGGCAAACCAGTTGGCTGGGGCTTTACGGAACAGCCTGCAGTATTGCATGCCAGGCAATCCAGTAGTTACTGGAAGCCAGGCTAGTGATATCCAGGCTTGTAAAGGAGTGAGCTAGAGTGGTCTGTATAGCAGAAACGAAAAGATGATGTGTCTGTAGACAGCAGTATTAGAGACTTCAGGAAGGGTAGAGATAACCTGTACCTAGGAAGGAGGAAAAGGTAAGATCTGCTGGATGGAGCCTGGTAAACAAGACCAGCAAGGGCTTCTTTTATTTCATTTTGTGTCCTTTATCCCAATCTGTAAACTATTTCCTGAGAAACCCTGAAACAGCCAGGATCCCCAATAYCCTAAACTTCAGCATCTCAACCAGAACTGGAAACTTTGCTTTTATGTGCAGTGAAAATGGAGCTTTGTCTTTAGTCAAATGCCATACATCATCTTCCACAGGACTCCGCCAAATGCGTGTGCTGGACACAGACACAGTTTCAATAACAGATAGCTCTATGCTGAACACAATCAATCTGTCTTTTTTAAACTATGGTAAGAATGCACCAGAACAACTGCAACAAAACCCTCTGTGTCAGAGTAGTGATAAATTTCCCACTCTGGGTGTTTACTTAATGGTTTCCAGGGAACTTGCCTTCTGTTTGGATAGTACTAAATTATTTGTTTTACCTGTATGCCGTAAATTGAGATGAGGCGCCCAAACRAAGCAAGGAAATAATAAAGCATGAAAAAATACATCATCGAGCAAAATTAAAAATGACTATTAGTAACAAGAGCAAGAAAGAAAAATATCTCGCAAAAGATAGCCTGGAGGCTGCAACTTCAGTGTCTTTGATTATATTGAAGTTCTTCCTTGCGTTTTTAAACAAAAAGACTTGAACTSCAGGTGGGGCTTAGAAGTCACATAGTCTGCAGCATGGTCTTTGCAAAGAGGTTAATAGAAACAGGTCAGATTAAATGAAATGAAAGATGTTCCCAAAGYTAAGACCTGCAAGTGTTTTGAGCCCTTTCCTTCTGTGACCTCARACTTCAGAGACTGAACGTTGTACTGTGCTATATATATTATTCATATTAGCCTGGTTTCCTAAGAAAATGAAGTTTTTATGATTGCACTGTCTGTCTGTGTTGCATTAAGGTTCTTCAGCCTGCTGGCCAATGCAATTTGCTGAATTTGCAAGGGTGTGTAAGTCCTAAAGATAAATAGGTTTCTATGTCCTTTGTTAAAAGCAGTGGCCGGGCAGAGGAGAGAGACAGCAACTCAGTGCCCCCCTCCATGGGAAGGTGGGAAAGACAGAGCGCTCGGCGTGCCGTCGGGCAGCTGCCATCTGGCCGATCAGCACGGGCACGGCTCCAGACCAGCTGCAGCTCGGCGGTGTTTTCCTGCGGGCTAAGAGAGGAAAAGGGGGAAAAGAATATCGTAAAGGACATGGGGGAGGGAGGTGAATTTATTGTGTAGGTTTGAGAGTAAGGAGAAGAGTAGTTGCGCAGCCCATCATTTTGTCCCCTTTACCATCCCTTTTGTCCCCTTTTCCTTTGATAGGAAATGAGGTCTTAGAGGTTCTGCCCTCCAGACATCTTGTATTTTATTAGGAATATTTATATGCTGTTATTTCAAGAAGTGTCTTCATGGAAGTAATCCCTTTTTGGTTGTAAATGCTAGGGCTCTCTGTGGGTGGTTATGTCATTTTCTTTTTTTTTTTTTTTTAAGGGAAGACAAATTAATAAATTTCCACTTCTGTCTGTGGACTACTGCACCCCTGAGGTAGACATACATCTTATTATAGACTGCATAGAAAATTTTGATGTCCCCTGTACTGCTGTTGTCTTTAACATAAGTGTAAACTGTTTAGGACTGGGGGGGGAGGGGAGGGAACAGTTTTCATTTCAGCATCAAAGTTTAACCAGTAGGATTTAATCCTTACTTAGCTGCAGCCTGTAACTGAGACAATTTCTGTTCACTGTAGTGACATGAATTATCAGTTTTATTTAAATATAAAAATACTTCTATTTTTTATGAAAGATTATAATTGTGGAGTAGTTAAACAGTTAAAAACATATTCACTCCCTCATGAGACTTGCCCATGCTCCAGTACTGAGGGATTTGCAGAGACCAAGTGCAAATACGTAGCAAGCTTGTAGCAGAGCTCTTGGGTTTTTTTGTGTGTGGAAATTGAGCATTGTCAAGGACCCTTTTGTCTATTCTATTAATGGAGAGAGGTCATATGCCGAATAGCTAGAATTTATGTGTTGACTCTTCTTTAATGAAATACTAGTTTTCTTGTTGAAACTCTCTGAGCTATAATCAACCCGTGATCTAGAAGGCAATATGACATATTACACCTTCCCGTTTCATGTCTCCATTACAGCGTGTCATGCATAAGAATGAGGAGTGCTCTTTCAGGTGCTGACTCTGCTCTTTTAGATGATGCATAATTCCAGATATTTAGAGGGAGAAACAACTTATGGCCTGAATACACAGGTGCAGAGCGACAGGAAACCACATTCTTTTTTCCCATGTGTAGAACAGTAACTCAGTGGATAGTAGATAAAAGCTATTTTAAATAAATATGGTTAGTGGATTAACACTTGGTTTAGTTTTTATAGTTTGCTGCATTGGAATATTTCTCTGGAGCCTCAGTGAACACAGGGTTTATATTATTTGCTTACAATTTGATAGGGAACATGTCATGAATTTTATTGTTGTACAAAGAAAAATCATAGCTCAAAATTATGAAGTCTCTAGGCCAGCATGTATACCACAGTCTTCCATACACAATCAGATTTTAATGGAGACTTCAATGAGCTTTTGCATGTGTAGAGTTGCACTGAAAATGCTGGTTTCCCAGCACAAAGAAAAAGCTTTTCATTTAGGAGGGGAACATTAGAAATGGAATATTTATATAAGAAGCCTCCAGATTGCAATCCACCATGGTTATTTTTGTTTTAACAAAGAACGTGTTTTGCTAACTTAGCTTTAACCTTGTTAGTCGAGCTACAATCTGTTTTGGAAAGATTATCATTTTTTTCTTAAAACTGGGATTTTTACTGAGAGTAAAGTGCTCGTCTTTCCTGCCAGAATGATGAAGGAAAATAAAAAGCTGCTCCACAGAAGCATTGATATAAGGACCAAAATTGAGTGGGTCCTGACATACTGTAGCTAACTTTAATAACTTACCTCTGAAAAGCCAGTCAAACAGCATATGCAGATGTGTTCTGCCTGACTTGACTTTGAGCTCAATCATTCTTTCCTTTTGAAAATCTCATCCTAAAAGAGAATAGGGGGAGCCTGGGGAGGAAAGGAAGAAACCTTTTGCCTYTTCAGTTTGTGTGAGATCAAGAAAGGATCAAGGCATCTGAAGGTATTTGCAGTGCTTCTGGATTAACTTTTTCAGCAAAACCAAGATAGGTTTATCTTTTGAATTTATACATCCTTCTATTCACATTCAGTTCAAATCAGAGGAAAATATTTATTACTGGAACTGGAATCTTGCAGAAGGATTTAATTATTATTTTAGGTGGACTTTAAAAGACAGCAAAGGGCACCAAGTACTTAAGAGACAAAACCCACCCATGTGGATAGCCATATTTCCTTGTATAAATACGTCATTGTAGATCTATTTGTACTGTATTAAGGCGGTCTTTGTTTTTTTTGTTTTTTTTGTTTTTTTTTTAATCTAGGAGTCAAACTATTCGGAATAAAGGATTGCTGTTGCCCAAAGGTAAGAATAATAAATCTGTTTTAGTTGCTTTTAATACTAGTGCTGATGTTAATTTAACTTTATGTTTGATATTTCATTATGATAGCTTGTGTGGTTTTATCCTCAAGTATTATGAAAGGAGATCCTAAAATAAGTAGTATCCAACTCTGTCATTACATAGCCTCATAAACATACTAATTCCGAAATTATCAGATGGTCCTGTTCATTTCTGGTATTTGAAGGCCAAATGCCTACAACAGTGTTCTCTTCTAAAGAACAACTGCTCAATGTGTGTTTCTATCAGAAGAGCTGATGCTGTTGAAAGCATCTGCTCCAGGTATGGTGATATTGATGCTAAAAGCTCAGTACGGTCACATTCACTTTTTCACAGACTGTGACCCAAAATCCTAGGCAGCTGAGGAATCGAGCTGGCAATGCAGGACTTGTTTGTGTAAACTTCCAGTGGTCATAAGTGAAAGAAAAAGACTTTGTTCTGGCCTACATTCTTCTGCCTATTTCCTGTGAGAAAAAAGGGAGGATTCCTATCGATAGAGTCCTTTGGCCAAACACCAGTATTGAGTGACGGAAATCAGGCCCTCTGTTTTCAGGTGACCTTTTCATAAGCCTTACTGCACCAACATCCTTTTCTCAAATGGGTTCCCTGCTATGATTCCCAATTCTCATTTTAAAATTTCTGTAGAGCTGCTGCTTCTAGGCTCTTGGAATTTGAAGCAAATGCAGGTCCTGACACACGCTATTCTTGCTTTAGGAGGTGGCTTTGACAATTCTTTTTTAAAAGCTAGAATTTTATGAAGAACTGGAAAAAAATCAAGCTTAAACAAATCTTCCTTTCAACAGTTTTCCTACAGATTCAGATACTCTCAATTTTTTCTTTCTTGCTTGCTTTCTGTTCTAATAGTTGTTATTAACAAATATTTTTGCAGCAGGGTTGTATTCTGAAGATGAGATCGAAATAATATTGTTGGCCTCTCATGAACTGTCATTTCAGTTTTAGGAGGAGTAAAGTATTATCAAAAATAAACTTAAATTCAGATGACAATGAGCAGACAAAGACAGTTCCCCATGAGGGAAGAAACAGCCATCTTGCACAGCACACAGTACTGTTCAGCTTTGTATACCTGGGCCAGTAGAAGGAACTTCAACTCACTGGATTTTTTGTTTGCTGTTTTCTGCAATATTTACAACATCAATTGTATATTTACATGTGAACTGCATAAGAGTTATAGATGAGTGTAGTTTTTCTAAGCTTTGTTTTGCTGTTGTTTTGAAAGCACATTTCAGCTTACTACATTAATATACTGTTCAAAGAGTTACTAATATGTCTGTAGATAACTAGAACATTTTGTGAATCAAATTTACAAGAAGATAGAAATCCTTTCATGAGTGCTTTACATAATTAAAAGCTAAAACCTGTCAGAAGAAAAGGGAGACTTATTTTCCAGTGGACTTAATCTTGGAGCAGTGTGACTTTGATTTTTATTTTGCTGCAAAAGATTATTTTAAATTCTGTTTTCTTCTTGTTACAGGGTACTGGAGGAATATTCACTTTTATCCAGCCTTGGCCAAATGACCTTGTAAAAGCTTCAAGAAAGCTCTCTTTTATCACAGCGTTTGTTTATTTTTTTCCTTACCCTGACTTCAACTTCACACCCACTACACGAGCAATCTCCAGAGACTGGTTTCTAGCTGTCATTATTCACGCATATTTGAAGCAGCTGATTATGAAAGCCCTATTTAATTTTTAATAAGTGAATGTGTCATTTTTTTCATAAATTGTTTTGACTCTTCCAGAATGCAATTATCTCAGTTATTGGCATCTCGGAAAAAAAGAAGACGTTAGTGCCTACAGAAGCTGCAGGAATATCAATGTGTACTTTTTTTGTTCTGTACCCAGGCAAAAATTTTTCAGTGACTTGAACTGAAGTAGCTGATGATTTTAGGGAGGAGGGGAGTAAATGAATGTTGTTTTTATTCATGTTGTTGTTTATCAACTATTACATCTAACAGTAAAGGCTCAAGAAGCAAGTGTATATATTATAGATAGAATCTTTCAAATGTTTTTAAAAAGGTATAACATCCATGAGAGAAATAAAACTAAATAAATGTCAGTGTTATTTCATCTTTCCCCTATCTTCTGTGATGTGATAGACCAGTTTTTCCTTTTGTCAGTTTTACCTTGGTAACTTCCGTTACATGAGTGAGGAATGCTATCGCAAACTTAGCTTTAGTTTCTTACTTTTCTTTTTCCCTGTAGTCTGGTGGAATTGAATTTTATATCCCTATTTCTGCAAGGAACATGTTAATGCTTTCCAAGAGTCCAGTGCACAACCTAAATATGTCTAATGAAAAAGGAAGATCTGTAGCACATGGTACATAAACCATGTAGATAAAACAAATCTGCTGCATTTACAAGTATATTTTATGCAAAGTTAAAGGTTTCCTGAGTAGTTTTTTCAATCCACAGATGTGCCATGATGTTTTTCCAACACTGTTACAATATGACAATTCCATAATGAATGATGTTAAGTTTTCTTCTGAAGCATTGATATTGCTGTTTGCTTTCCCTCTGGGGCTCTCTATAATTGCCATTAGGTATGTCTGGCTGAGAGATTTACCTCTTACAAGTTAGTAGCTAGCTGGTGTTGATTGGAAATACCAGAGGTTTTGACAATGCTCTGTGTTTTACCCTTTTTTTTTTTTTTTTAAACATCTGACACTGGGAACTCAGGAAAAATTGTGCATACCTACAGAATGGCACTGTATTACCAGTAGTACTTTACTGTGCTATCTGAATGCTACTTTGAAAATTAAATTCACATCTCCCTCCAAGACTTCCCTCAGCAACCTCCTTTTATAGATGTCAGGGTCTAGACCTGTGTCTGCTGYGTGGGATATATGTGCATGCATGCATGTATAGTTTAAAGGCAGTATCTTTGTTTTAATCAGGTACTTGTATTCTAATCAGACTAAGGCTTGCAGGTGATCTTTCTGAAGCAGTGAACCTGCAGCTTCTCCACACTTGGAGCACCATACCTGTACATCCTGCTGAGGAGGCTGAGTGGGAGGGGAAGTCACTGACAAGTTAAAATTCAGTGTGATCACATTGCTGTGTTTCTATACCTAATGGGAAAAATGAACTTTTTATTAACCTGCTACTTTCATGTTCAGGAACAATGATGGCAAGTCACCTTGGGCAACCTCTTCCATTAAGATTGCCTGCTTTCTTTTGACCATCTTCAAAGATGAAACTTGATCACAACCTTCAAAGTGCTTTCCCTTATCCAACATTTCAATCTCTTATTCGAAATACTCTCCACAGCATTTAGCTATTTCAGACACTGACTATTCCAGCCTTTTTTAATRGCAGAGCATCTAAATTTTCCCTATGCTATCTTTCTGAACAGAACAAACAACTCCATATGATCAGTGGCCTGGGCAATACCTCTGAGAGCCATGGCCTGCAATGGAGATGATAAGAAGTTACGTGCATCCATGAACTGATGTTACAAGAATGTCTAGAAACAGCTTTTCTTACCCTATTGGAAGACTTCCAGTATCTCAGAATTGCCCCCTTGCCACACGCACACCCTGCCAAGACTTTAAATAGTAACTTGAAAGTAAAAGGATAGTATGACATCATTTTAAAGGGGTTATAATGAAATGGACTGGCTGTAGACTGGAAAACTGGCTTCATGTCAATCAACAGTTAGGAACTAACAGCTTTCAATGACAGTTTTTGAACATAAATAGTTTTCCCTTGTCTATAAACTTGCACCACCAAAATTATTTGTTGTTCAGTGATATGAGAAAAGATTTTTTTAATAAATAAAGGTAACAGGTTAATTTTGATCATTTAAAAATGATCTGCAATGATGATCTTTGTAGTATCTAAGAAAGAAATCTTGCTAACAGGAATAGTATGGGGTTAGGWTTTAGGACAGAAACCACCCTTGCTTTATCCATGTTGATACAAATTCATTTCAGCAGAATGGCTAAACTGTTACGATCAGCTATTTTGAATTCCAATACAACCAGACAGCAAGATTCCTGTGTCTAGATTTTATGGGCTGTCTAAATCAGAAAATACCTTCCTGGGAAGAAATGCAATATTCATATAAGGATTTACAGTGTTGTTGCATGAAAAAATGCAAATCCCTGTCTCCCACCTTGGAGAATATTTCAACTATCGGGCTCCTTATGGTACTTCTCAGTGCTTGGGCTCTGGTGGCTCTTTACATACACACTGCTTTACACAAAAGAACAGAGTTCTCTGGGCATGAGAAGGGGCATGTCTATGTAGCTGTGGCTCACTCACTCTTCTCCACTTACCTCCAGATATTTGTTTTCTSTAGTCCTGCTCCTAGAGAACATACTCTTTCTCACAAAAATCTTTTTGCTATGCATTCCTCCTTTTTGGTCAAACCACCTTTCCCATTAAATATCTCTATTTCACCAGCTGGATTGAATCAGATGCCTGTAATCTATAGATTGTTTTTGGCACTCTTGATGCAGTCATCTACTACATCTTGTCCAAGAGCTAATGTATAAAACATGATTGTCATTTGTTGCTTCAACTTACCTTTTTTGTTTTACAGTCACTTCTCTCCTTTCTCAGAGATGTGATTTCCTTGCTCCGTTGTAGTTCCCCTACTTACCCATCCTTCCTCATGCCTTAAACTGTCCACAGCTATTTTCATCTCCTGCTTTCACTCATTTTTCTCCTTAATCCACATTTTCCACTTTCATCTCACAATCCAAGAAAGAATATTTTACAGAAAGAAAAAAAAATGTTCATACTCCAATTTATTTTAACTAGTAACAACAACTTCCTTTTTCATTTTGTAGCTTATTTAAAGTAATTCTGTATTTTTAAGTCATTCTTGGTTTCTGTATCTGACAGTGATTTTAATCAAAATCTCAATGATTTCTTTTTTGCTATGCCTTGGAATTGTCACTCTGTCTTTAACCTCTTTCCTTCTTAGCAATAGCTAGCCCCATTGCTTGTTCCTCTCTGCCCACAGCGGCTCTCCTCCGCCTCCACCTCCTTCTCCCTGGTTGCTCCCTCAGACACTTCAGGGTAGGTCTGCAAGACACTAGATGCCAGTTTCATTGCATCTGAGATCTGACCTGCTCATTTCCCTGCCTTGCCTGTGGAGAAAGACTCCTGTAAGTTCCTCATTATGTGAAAGAAATTCTTTCTTTTGTCCTAGCCTTAAAGGACAGTCCCAGCAATCATGGGCACCCACATGGCAGAAGCCAGCACTGTAGGTAGAGGGGAAGCTTTTGCTGTGACTTGGGCTTTGCAGTAATGCAAGCATGAAGTTGAGAAAAAAATACACTTGAATTTCTTCAGTCTCTCATTAAAGGCTTTCCAAATTTCAAATTATTCCAGGCATCTCATCTGAACTCCCTCCAGTCTGCTGTCTTTAAAAAAGTTTTTTCTTCTTGTCAACATTAATTCATTTTTTTATTTCACATATGGCCCCCTAGGAACACAAACCGTGTTCCTAGTTGTTTGATCTGGCACCCAGCTCTTTAATTAAAAGCAGGTGAGCTCAGATTCTCATGCAGTCTGCACCTGTCTAGAATCTGTCTTTATCTCTTACTCAGCTTGTGCCAGCCACAACCTTACCACCAATTTCTCCTCCCTTCCCGCCTGCTCCATGAACTCACTGAACTACATTCGGATAGAAAGTGCTACCAGAAATGTTCTTTTTGAAAGATCATTTCCATTCAGTATTTTAAACTCTCACAAATCTGATTTGCTTGCCTGAAATCTGAAATTTGAATGGTGTTTTTCTTTGGTTTTATGTTTGTTTTTAATAAGAATGTCATATGACTTTATATAACTCTGCTATTTTACCATATGAACATTTTGTCACGCAGACTAATAATCTCACCAAAAATATATCCTGTTTATCTTCAAAGTTTTATCTTTCACTAAGTCATGTTGTCTGGTATTAATTGTGCTGTTGTCCCTTAATTCTTTATTGAACACATCCTGTTTTGCCTTGCTGAGATTTTGTCTTGGATAAGCATTAAACTGACAGACCTGTAGTTACGCTTTCAGCACTTTATCCTTTTGAAATATTGAAAAATTTGTTTCCTGTCTTCTCTGTTCAATCTTTCGGACGCTCACTATATCTCAAAGGACATTCCCAATATCTCACTTTGAAAATAGTTTAACAGTCTCCTCAGTCAATACTATCAAAGACAGCGGTTCAAGTTTTCTGCTGTGTTGCTATTTAGAAACCTACTGCTTTACTGTGGAGTCTCCTTCTCTGGAGATCTTCAAGGCCCGCCTGGATGCAACCCTGTCTACCATGCTCTAGGTGACCCTGCTTGAGCATGGAGGTTGGACTAGATGATCTCCAGAGGTCCTTTCCAACCTTACCGATTCTATGATGGAATAAAGAAATGTATTTCCCCATTCTAAACTGGGAATAGCAATATGTCTGTTCCCCAAAACTTAATGAAGATTTATTTTACTATCAAAAAAAAAAAAAAAAAAAAAAAAAAAGTACTATTACCTCCTCTTTATCATGGTTTTATTACTGAGCTAATCTGTGAAGGTTTCTCTATCAGTGCTCCTTGCCTTTCCCTGCCTGATCTAGGATATTTCTCTGGAAGTAGGCACCTGGTAACAGCAGCCCCAGGTGACACTGGCTGCTTGACAGGAGACATACTCCAGTGCCAAAGATTCCCAAATTCTTCTCAGGTTATAGAAATCCCTGGTGGGTCTGTTTATACAAGCAGTGGTACTTTGGCAGGTGACCACTGGAGAGGCAAGGTACCACATGGTTGCACAATTTGCTCTTAACAGTAGCTAGGCTTTTAGCAGCAAACATTCGTATTTGTTCTACCAAAGCTGAAGGTTTGGTCCCAGCCTGTAAAAGAGAAAACAAAGTTATGGAAAGAGAAAAATGGCAAATACAGTCCTGGTATATCCACGACACCAGAGTTCTCTTCTAGCTGTCACTTCAAAGGTTTGGGTAATAGTATGGTCCAAAAGAACCTCTCAGATAGCTCTGTTCTTAATTACCATCTTCTTGATTGTAGCCAAAGTTTTCTGATTCATTCAATTGCATTTGTTCAATACAAATCTTGAGACTACAGTTTCCTTCCTAATACAGAGTATTCTTGTTTTATTTTAGATTTGCTCCATTCTTGGGAACAGATTCTGCTCTTCTTGATTTTTTTTTTTTTATGTGTAAAAGGCTTATTGGAATCCTTGTATCTTGACTTGTATTTGTTTTGTTTTGATTTTTTTTTGAGGGGGGGACAATTGAACTACTTCTACCTTCTTTGTGGAAAGTGTGGGAGAACAGATGCTTTTGTAGCACATCCTGAAGGTAGCCCTAGCCAGCACAACAAAGCAGACTCTAGAGCTTTCAGTCCTAGAAACTTCACTGCTCTTCTTCATTCATGCTCTTGCCCCAACTCTATTTAAATAAATCAAAAAAACTAATTACTATGAACTGATCTAGACTTTTCACTGGAGGTTAAGCTAAACTGATAGCAACTGCTAAGCTGTAATACATGAGGAAATTTCTTAGGTAAATTTCACCTATGAAGGCGCCCAATTTCTTTTGACTCCAAATAAAATGGTGAAAAAAAACTCTCTTTTTTTCATTTTCTCCAAAGAGAAAAGAGGTCGAAGAGTAACAACTTGATCGGCTGGAGAATTTTGGAGATTAGCCTTTATTTTACATGACTTTTCAGAAGTCCTGCAGTACCCTATCACACTGAGTCAATTCTGATGAATTCTCTAGTCTCTTGAACTTTTTATGTTTTCTATATGTGAGATCAAAACTCTAAGTGTCAATTACTTTACTCTTTAAATCAATGCCTCTCTTGGCTCTCCTTCAAAAAAAGACTATATGAGGCAGTGATTCATTCTGTTTTCACTGTTTAATCTAGAAAATGCGTTGCTGTGCTCTTTAAACCCTAGCAGTTGTCTCCAGGCAGATGGCAATGGGAAGCACTGGAACTGAAATAGGTTAAATGGATAGGAAACAAGCCCAACTATAAAGACTAAATAAATAAATGGACTCAAAGTAATCCCTACCTTACAAATTGTGGCTTCTGTTGCCTTCAAGTTGAATGGTCAGCAATTGGGTCTTCTGAAGATTAGCTCTCTGTTGTCAAAAAATGGACAAGCAAAATGAACGCTTCTTAAGACTTTGGATTTGGAATGTGGTTGCATGAGCAAGCACTAAAAACAGATACCACTGTTGTAGCATTTTGTAAAATCTATGATTGATATGGGATATCTTTTGCACAGGTTCTATTTTCAATTTGGCAGAAGTAACAGCAATCTTTATGGCAATCTTATAATACGATGAGGCAGAGTAAACTGGAGAGGTAGGTAGAATACAACCACAGAGCTGATACAAACAGACTACATATCAGATTTGTAATGATCATAGAAAGAGAAAAGGGAAGCATGTATTGGGCCTGAAAAAGCATCTTATTTTGTGTGAGAAATGCCTTTACTGAGGGAAGGATTCAGGTTCCTGAGCTTCAACTATCTAAAGAGCAAGTCTGTGCTAGCCATCTGGAAGAGGATCTTTGATACCTGGGATGAATCAGCATCTGAGAACGTCAATCTTTCTTCACTGTTCCTAAATTTTAGGTAGCATGAATCCCAACCTCAGCAGCCTAGGCCCCAATAAAAATGATTGTTTGTAGCAATTTACAGAATCATAGAATAGTTGTCTTTTTGGTGGGTCTGTTTATACAAGCAGTGGTACATTGGCACGTGACCACTGGAGAAACAAGGTAGTGCATGTTTGCACAATTTGCTTTTAAGAGCAGATAGGCTTCCATTTTTGTATCATCTCCAAACTTGCTGAGGGTGCACTCTGTCCCATCATCTATATCATTAATGAAGATGTTAAACAGTACTGGCCCTAGTATCGATCCCTAGGGTACCCTACTAATGACTGGCCTCCAGCTGTACTTCATGCTGCTGATCATAACCTTCTGATCCTGGCAATTCAGCCAGCTTTCAGTCCACCTTCCTGACCACTTATTGAGCCCACACTTCATCAGTTTGTCTATTCCCATACTGAAAACTACATGGGCAATCCTGGGCCTTTATTAATAATTCTTTTTCTAAATAAACACAAAAGTTTTCCATATTTCAATCTAGCAGTTATTGCAAATCGTTCTTAAATCAAATACAAAGATCATGGTCTAAAATGGAGGCTGCAGTCCTTACTGATATCTCTTAGCTCAACATCCTGAGACCAACTGAAATTAAACGTTGATATTTGCAGCCCGTATAAGCTTAAGGATTGCTCACAGATCAGCTGAGGTTAGAATCCCTGTTGTACTAATTACTATGCACTCKGAGAGTCCCTGACCCCAAAAGGCTTTGTCAAAACAGACAAGGCAAAAGGTAGGGATAAAGGGATATAACGTATGAACACAGTGATGACTAGCAAACACCAAATTAACTCTGAGATACATTTTTAATTATTTAATTACTTAGGAGTTAACTGAAGAAGATWAGGGAAGCCAGAGAGGGTGAAGTGGAAGGGAGTGGAAGGGCAGTGATTAGTGCAGGGCAGAAGAGAGAAGGGGAAAGGCAGGAACCTGCAGATGCAGCAAAGAGATTGTAGAGAGGGTGTGTGAATAAAGAGCCAACTTAGAAGCTTTTCTGATCCTAAGAAAGTGACCTTTTCCTAGAATTTTCCTTCACTGAGTCCTCAAGGCTTGAGGGGTAGGCAGAAATTACTCTGAGGACCAAATGCCACTGAGAGAGACAGCTAGCTCAGGGTATCCTAGTTATGTTAGAGGTGGGGAGATACCTCTGAATCACTCAGTATACTTCTGGAGGGGGTTGCTGAGAGTGAGCGCTGACTATGGCTGAGTTGCATTTTTCTTTTCTCTCTTCCCCCCCACTCCCCTTTTCCATGCCTGTAGAGGTATTTCTGCCATTGATTGTCCTTCATCCTGGTACCACCTAGCAGACATGTAGGCAGGGTCAGGTCTTGAGGCGATGATGTGCTATGACTTTAGTGTTAAGAAAGCTTTTTTTCATCCCTAAGGCACCTTGTTTCACTCCAGGTTGCTGTTTGTCAGGCATCCATTTGAAGAAGGTGACAACAGCCATAAATACCCAGTACCTGTACTGAGGTTTATGTCACTTGATACACTATTTCATCCTAAAGGCAATATAGACCACACAGGACTCTAACATACCTTGAATCTGACAGGATTTTAAATAAATATATATGGTCAGATCATCAGGAGGGGTAAATCAGCATCACCTCGGTGAAATTGGGTCCCTTAAACCACACATGAGTTACGTATCTCAGCACAAGCAATCCTGAGCAGCTGAGTCTCATGCATTGCAAAGGAGCCGCACAGCTGGCTCTGGGCGGACTGGAGGATCTGCAGTTTCTCCTCCATTTTTGGGGATGATCTCTCCCACCTGCAGGCTCTTCCTCTCTGGTAGTCCCTTCAGCAAGCTGCAGTCTGCTGCTACCATACCTCCTTGCACCTCTGGAACAAACCAGCAGTGCATCTACCATGAATGCCAAAGTAGTGCAGTTGCACACATCAGTAAAGGAGTTATTGGCAGGGTAGTTACAACTAAAGCATACAAACAAAGGCAGAATCCAGTTTTCTGTATTTAATTGCATATGGACATCAACAGCAGAAGTATGAGGCTGAAAATTTGACTATGGTATAGTCTATGATGCCCTTCGACATGTCAGGGAAAAAGGGCAGTAATACTATGTGATTTTAGCTCTCAGCAGTGATGAATTAGTCTTTTCCTTGGACATCTCCTTGCTATTGGACCTATGACGTGTCATCCCACCGTAATAAGATACAGTTAGCCTGTCAAAGGTACTAGGGTCTATGCCAGCRCCTGTTCAAACAGGTTCCATAAATATCTTGTTCTATGACTTCCGCATGCTCCTAGCAAATGGTGAGTCATTTATTCATCAAAGGTTTCATTTCTCACGTGTTGAGGGGCACATGTTGAGGGAGTAAAAGTCTAGCAGGAGCTTTCATAATGGGCTTCTGTACTGAGCATCTGTCAGCCTCAGTTTCTCTGTTACCTGGCCTTGTGTGTATATGGATTAGAGTTAGCCTGTTCTGAGATGCCCATGTCTGTCTGTCAGAATAGATCATATTGCTATTTATTAATCCACATTGTTCAGCTCCTCRACTCAGATCAGCCCTGCAGCATTAGTTGTGTTCTCTCAGTTCTTCTGCTTCTTATTGAGTGATGATTACATCTGAGCAGTGGGGRCTAGTGAGTCATCAAAGGGTATAAATTCCAGGCTCTGTTTAAATGTTAAAAAGGTGGTAAATGCATGATATATGAACTGCTAAAATCTTCTACAGTTGGGAAAGCGCTATGCTATAAACAGGATTTATTTTCAATATATTAAAAATTTCCTGAGTATTCCACCAGTAAATATCACAAGAGGTTGTTTTCTTATTGTGCTATAATTAAAATGAATGTTTCAGCAATGCCTGCCCCCAAGCTGACAATAATGGCACTGGAAACAGTTGGTGAGAAAAATAAAAGCTAATGAAACTGGACCAGAGTTAAGAGTTGTCACAAAACTGACTTTATTCCAYATGCGCATGGGTTACATTTAGTAATATTTAATAGTAAGAGTATAACTATTACTACATTCATAAATTAATCTTTACTGACAGTGAACTGTTCATTACTCGTTACTGAGAGTCGGAGTTTAACACTACAGACAGCTGGCCAAAACCTTTTAGCTCTGGGATATCATTTTCAAAAGACGAAATGACAAATACGCCACACATTCAATGCAAAAGGTCTTTGGATGCAGCCGTGTCACCTTTTGAGGGACACCTCAAGGCAGCTTTCTGGCGGAAACATAGGCACAGGTGCCCCACCGAGGTCCCTCCAAAACATGTAGGAGGCTGTGCAACCAAGTGCACCTATGGCAATGACATTAAGGCAGTAGCCAGCCTAGTCTGCCATCAGGGTGGCTGAAACGTGTACATATGTCCAGGAGCAGAACAAGTCAGGGAGTATCGTATGTTCCTGGCTGGTCTTAAAACAAAAGTAATTTAAAAAGTGTTGATTCAATCTCKTGGGCAGGGAGTAGCTTTGAATACAAATGCTTAGTTTGATCTCCAACCCCCAAAACAGGCAGAGTTTTCTTTGTTATGAGGTTCAGTGAGAATACAAGACCACCACCAGAGTGCAGAAAGCTTAACATCTGTTGGCACATGGAACAGTTTTGTGTTAAAACTGAAAGAGRAGCACAGGAAGGTTTATACATAGTATGACCAAGGAAACATCCCTCAAACATCTTTGTTTCTGAATAAAACCACCAGTTGGGAACAATATTGGAAGAGACATAAAAATAATTTTAAAAACCATAAAAACTCATCTGATTAGTTACATGATCAGGGTATAAAGCCACCCAAAATAATGAAATAATCAGGATCTTATTCTTTATGATCTAAATAAAGTGCTTATAAGAAAYTAGTGCTCCTCCAACATAGTATTAGAACAAGATCAGGAGCAAAAACACTGAATTTATCAAGGAAGTCCTGAAAGGAAACAAAGAACTAAAAGTCATAAGAACATAAAGAAAAGAGAAAGAAGCCAGTGTGAACAGCTAGATAAAGGTGGAAATCAAGTGCCAGTCAAGCCCTTAACAGCAAGTTCTATGAGCAGGACTGAGGTGAGTTGTACAGTTGGAGCTGCTGCAAGTTATTCTTCTGCATCCCTAGGAGATGAAACTTTGCTCCTAGGCCCGTCTTCAGAACTCTCGTAAAATGATTGCTCTAAAAGAAGTTGGTTAAAAAGCCTATATAGTCTCCCAAGGCATTTATCCATTTCCTTTTACTGACCTCTAACATCGACTAGCAAATGTGCAGTTGTTTACTAAGTGTTATGATATGGTATTAAAACGCCATAGAAAGTTTTACAAATTCCACTGGTTTCTAGGAGGATTTTCTATGCAGAAGGACAAAAGTCAAACCAAACAAAAACAAGAAGGAAGGAATGCCTGGAAGAGATGGAATCAGTATTTATATCAGTGTTCATATTGCTAGCAAAGGATTAATAYCCAAGTATACTACAGTAAGTATATTGCTAAGCTGAAACAATGCAATGGAAGAGTTTTCCTCTAAGGAGGGAAACATAAATGTGCTCATCTACTTTTATCAGTATGTCAATCTATATCCCAACTTTGTAGCAGAATAATAGAGAGCAAGCCACAGGGCTTTCTAGTTTTAACTGGTCACGACAACATGCACRCATCCCGGTCCCATGACATGAATTATCCTCATTTCTTCATCTCACCACRGAAGTACATGCACAAGAAAAAGGAGATGGAGCTGCTTTGATATTACCAAGTAAGGCAGCAGTGCAGACAAAGACAAGAACTATTAGGCATGAAATAGATAATACGGCACCAGGGACACAAATGACAAATGTCTTATCCTAACCATGAAAGAGAAAGGTTTAAGAAAAAGACTCACTGTTTCTATATGACTGCAGTAAGATGAAATTCAGTCTAAGACAACAGTATTAAGCAGCAGCCCTGAATATGTTCTTTCTACGGTGAGCCTGGGGAAGCGAGCTCTTAACTGATAATTGCTTATTACATATATAATGTTCTGATTATGCACAATACTCTTACCTCAACTAAATTCTTCTACAAAACCAGCAAATTTCCTGCCTAACTTGCCACCTGAGGAACTTTTCATCACTATGGGCATCTTCATTTTGTTAATATTTAAATTTATGGTAATTTGGGCAGAAAATTTAAATTTCAGTTTTATCTCCCCAAACCTTAATTTTGCATCTCTTTCTAGCTAGTCA
Organism: Rhea americana; assembly: GCF_003343005.1. NCBI lineage: Eukaryota > Metazoa > Chordata > Aves > Rheiformes > Rheidae > Rhea > Rhea americana. The sequence continues at coordinate 846,412 of NW_028186423.1, forward strand.
CCATATAGCATTCATCTGATTCTAAAACCAAAACACCTAGATCTGACATAGTACCCTTGTTGCTGGACAAAAGTATATATGTTGGGCGACACATTTTGTCCTAARATGACCTTTTGATATAGGTCAGATTAAATGCTTTCAGCAGACCCCCRTCTCTCTTCCTTGGCTACAGAAGGAGCCTCAGCTTTAGCTCAGCTTTAGATGTCTCCTGCTAGACACTGAAAGCAGCCTCATGTGGATGTCATGAAAATCCTGAGATCCTGATGCTTGTCTTTGGGGTACAGTCAATGAGGCCTGATGCATCAGAGATGTGAGCGTTATCCAGCGATCTAGATATTCCTGGCTCTCTGAGGTCTTCTGCTTTGTTCTTAGTGAGACCAAGGGAACAACTCTAAATGGATACCCCAAACCATCAGATCAGTCTGCAGGGACTTTGTGAAAATCAAGACTCCTGTTTGGAGTATGTAGCAGAATTGCTGGAACACTTTTCACGCAGTAGGTAATAATAATGAAGACAAAGTCACTGGTATGAGGTGGATAAGGATATTTCCGGATARGTTTTTTGCATTCAAAATGCGTGTTTTTGTTAGGTTGGTTAGGATACAGTGCTGTGTTATGKTAGCAACGGATGCTGCTCAATAGAACCATATCTGTAGAACAAAACAGCTCTTGGTGAGGAACCCAAGCCCACACTGCCCTTATTTCAAGTAGGTTTGTTATAAAATAACTCTGCAGACCGAAGGCCCATTAGTGGCAGGAGCATGCTGGCTGCGTTACAGGATTGCTTCTTACATTTTAGCTTAATCTGCTAAAAACATGCTCCAAAACCATTCTGAAATGCRAAATAAAATGTAGTGAATAGCATGCTGAAGAGATTTCCTTCAAAAGTGCCCTGMTGATCTGAGTTAAAATAATGCAGATGCACCCATAATTTCAGTTTCATTGAAAATCTCAAGACCTGAAAGAAAATGCTCAYGCTGAGTCAAAATGAAGAACCAAAGCATTTTCTTCTCTTTTCCCTGAATAACAAATCTACAGTATTTTATTTCAGAAACAGTGGGAACAATGTGTGCTTCCTATAATGATGAAATGATTTCCCAGGACCTATGGGAGCAGAAAGGCAAGGCTTCTCTACCTATGATGCACAGAGGACCACTTGATCAGGCAACTTGCCTAAGAATGTGATCAAGACATCAGACAAGTTTCAGATAGATTGGTTTTGTCATAAGTAGTAAGTCATCGCTGAGTCCTTTAGAGTTCATTGAATCAGCATTTTTGTCATRTTGCATTGAAAAGTTGTTATAAATGCAGCCAAATAGAGAGTTATCCCTGTAGAAATAAAGAATAGAGCACACACTGACTAGTGATGGTCCTAAAAAGCAATAATTTTGAAAAGATTTTGTCCATGCTGGATAAACAACTGAACATTATCTCCTACTGTTTATTTCCTGACTCTTGGTGGTTGGCTCCTAGTGGTGACGAAAATATTTCTTAAATACAGGTGTGGCAAGATGTCATTGTCTTCGTCTACAGCGTTGGGAGAGATATCACTGATATCTTGGCTAATTCTGGAGCTGAAACTTTTGAGAAAATGACATTTAGAAAAAAAATAATCAGTGTTGCCTTTCTCTGGCCTATCCATGAAAAGGGAATTTGGGAGTGATCCTTAATTCATACAATTTAATGCATTCCCCAGTATTGCTTTACAAGTTGGAGATACCTCTCCTTCTCCGCTAAAGTTAGCACAGCCTGAGGCATAATGAATGGTATGACAGAAATAATAAACAACATTAATAAACTCTCCAGATATTCAGATTTTCTACTGCTTTCAGCCTAGCTAAAATATATGGCACTCCTGCACTGATGCTGTATAAATAAGTAACATTAATGTATGCAATCTCCAGCTAAAAATTCATTAGGGTTTGAGTCTGAACTACCATATTTTCACATCCCAAATCAAGGCCAAAATACTTGGCAAGACATTTTTCTTTCCTTTTTTTTTTTAACTGAATTCCTTTATCTTTTTTGCTTTGTGTGTGAACAGACCGATCTCACCTGTTCTCCTCATGTGCATAAATCCATTGACTGCTTTGGAAGGAGCACTGGCTGCTCTGGGACTACTGGTGTAAAGCTAAGCAAATTTGACACTATTTCAATAATTTTATGACATTACAGCTGCTTTCCTCCCTGCTGTTTTTGTGTCTCCCTCCACAAGCCTATACGTCCCGTCCTCGATTACCCTTGCTGGAGAGCCGACTGCCATCTAGTGATCCCTTTAACCACCTTATTCCCTATTGTCACTTTACAATATGCTTGTCTTACAGCTCCAATCTTTTAGTTTATAGCTTGCCCTCTTTCTCTTTTTCCCTGGTGTTATGAGCAATATCAATTATAAAGCATTGAAACACAGCCTACCAATCCCAGCAAAGGACAAACTAAATGTGATATTAAGTCATAATTTTAGTCCACATAATTTTTTTTCTCCTTCTGTATTTTATAGAAAGGATATTGGATTTCTGTGTTTCACTATAACCTTGCTGTCAAATAAAATCCCTCGGCAAGGGAGAAGGTTGTTTAACCCACCAGCAATGAACCATTGACTATGGTTGAATGTATTTAGCACTTTAATATGCCCATCTACCCCGGTAGAGGCTGTGCTTTTTGGCTGTTCTCTAAGTGACTTGGTACAGCTGACTGTGTGCTGAGAGAGCAGAGCTCAGTTGTTTCCATCACCTTGTCAAAAAAACTTGCTTGGAGTAAAACTTAATGACACCATGCTGCAAAAGGAAGTATCCTCTCCCCAACAGCACTTAGATGTTAGCCATCCCCCAGCAGCAACAAAATGAGACACCTTATGTAGAAACACGACCCTTACCTGAACTGTTTAGTCACCTAGACCAAATTAGAGGCAAACTGTCCTTAATTCATTAACATCTGAGCAAGGCTCAGGGGAGGTAAAACACTCTCTAACTGCTGAGAATCATGATAATTAATTTCTGAGTCTCATCCAATTAAAAAAGAACTTCAAAGGGATTTTAAGCAGGGAAATCTGAGATGTAAGTTATTTCGAATATGAGATATTAAAATCTTTCCCTGTACAGTCCTAGATATTCTCACTTAAGCAAGTGAAGGTCTTCCTGCCTTTTTGTCTGCATGTCTGTTTGGGAATGAGTGGAGGAGGAGGACAAATTAAATATTTCACAGTGGCAGGCGAACAGGGTGCTCTCCAGACTGACAGATAACCAGTCTGCTTAAAAAACAACCGTGAGACCAATGTTTTGCTGGCCAATTTTTCTGTGCATCAGAATCACAACCGTGTTAAAGAGACAGGTGGTCAAAAACACTAGAGAAATCACTGTAATTTATTCAATGCTTTCAGGGAATCCCAGATATACGTTGATGCTGGGAGAAGAGCTAGTAGCTTGATTTTCCAATGAGCAGGGAAAGAAAGAAGAGTTTTTTCTGATGACCACATAATTATAAGAAATGCAAAGAGTATCAGGGCATTATGAATAGTTTGTCTATAGGCAGAATAATACCACTTACATCTTGGTAGCAACGAGCCAAACCTGCAATGCAATCTATCTSGAATAGCAATATTGCTCATCCAGGTCAGCTTGATAGGTCTGGGAGTGAAATAACCTAATTAGCTTTAAAAATAGTTCAGCTGGGATCAATCATTTCATTTCTCATAGAGCAAAGGACTTCCTAGAAGAGCTGAAGAAATAAGCGCGTGCAGATACGTAGGAAATAATGCACCTAGGAGTGATTTTGCAGATGACTTGGATTCAGCTCCAGCCTCTGCCATTGCTCTCTTGGATGATGAGGTGTAGTCTCTATCCTCTCTCTCTGCCTCAATTTTCCCTTCTGGAAAAGGGGCTGATCAGTGCAACTTTTGCAAAGCACCTATCAAGGAAAAATGCTCTTTAAAAACAGTTTCCTGCAACAGAGAAGACTCCAGGTATGTCTATAACAAAGTCAGTGCCAGGACTACAGACCATGGCCATGTGCCTATCTCTGTTTCCAAATGCTTTAAAAATTCCTTTCTGAAAGCCAGATGAACTGACTGAGCTGTACAACTCCATGGCTGTTCTGCCAGTGGTACTTGGGCTGCTTGTTTGAGACCAACGTGTCTACAAAAACTGAAGTCATGGGATTACTTTATGAGTAAGGCACCCTCTCATGCTGGATATTTGTGCTGCTCACAAAAAGCCTCCACCCCTAGCAAATTGCTGCTAAACATAACAGAGAATAGCAGAGATATTTCAATACAGCTGTAGCAGCAGATGGCTTAGTAGTAATTAGTCACATTCTTCTCTTTTTTCACAAAGATCAATTCATTTCCACATTACATGTCTGTGTCTATCTTGTTGGCTAGTAATACATAGCACAACTCAGAGAAGCTACTCCTGGTCAAATGCAATTCCTAGTTAACATATAGGAAAACATGCAGTGAAAAAGTTACTATGCAAGCAAAGTGCCCAAGGAAAGCAGGAAGCAAAGCGCCCAGAAGGTAGTCTGGTGTCACATTCCCACGGTCACATTTCCAGGAGTCGGCTCACTTGCCATGCTCAGGGCTCTCCCAGTTTGGAGCAGAAGCAAGATGCTGTCCCAAGGCAACCCAAGGAAGAGCATGATATTGGGGAGCTCTCGCAGAAAAAAGGCTGTCCTTGAGACACGAAGCCCCACTCAGCAGAAGTCATTTGTAGCATTGACTGCAGTAGGAGTCATACTTCATACAACAGCAGCCAGTGTCACAGAGGAGCATCCAACTTGCAGATTGGATTAATTAACAGACTGCTATTCCATTGCTGTCTCTGCCAGCTGGCCAATCAATACCTTTAATAGTCTTATGGAAACTAGCCATTTTCTGGATACCTTTATGAACTAAAGAAGCTTTCAAGACCCTTAGATTAAAAAAATAAATAAAATCTGTGATGGATTCAGAAATGTTTCCTTTCTTCCTGGGATAATTCAGTGTCAGTATTTGGGAAATCTCGATAATATTGATCACTATGCATTTGAATGAAGGAATTCTTTCATTCCAAAATATATCTGATACTCCAGTCTGCTACTGAGAAAACGGCAAGAATTCTAGTGTTATTTGTTTCGTGTTGCTTCCAGTGATGATAAAGCAGTTTTTTCCTATTGTAAGTGAACATTTTGTAGCTTGCTCATCTTATTTTGGCTATAAAAGGTTTGTCTTGAGATGTTTATTATTTACTCAATATTTAATTGCAGCATTGGAATGCACTCACAAGGAGCTACRCACCAATTTTTATTATCAATCAGGTGGTCCTTTATTGTTGTTTTTTAGGAAACAAGCAAACAAAACATCTCTGTTATGTTTCAAGTATTCATCGATCCTTAGGCAAAAATAGAGCAAAAGTTCAGAATAATATGACTGTTATATAATACACATACAGTTTTATTGTAGAAAGGCTTTTCTCCATTTATGATTCTGATTGGCTGGTTGGGCAAAAGGAAATTAAGCCGTAAAGAATAAGTTGCTATACATGACATTTCATTTTGAGATAAATGGGAAGAGAAATGCACAGGCTGGGGTCTCCGTACATTCATCTCCCTGGGTATCCAGAAATGAAACGAAATGTCACATACAGCTGCCCAAGCCCTCCACAGCTTATTTCACTGTAACATTTCAGTAAAATATAGTATTAAAAGGAAATCYAAAACCTGGACCAATGTGGCTTGAACAGCCTCGGTGTGAGCGTGTTTTTTTATCATGCAGATCACAGCTCTCTACTTTCTCCAGCCATTCCTTTTATGTCTGTCTAATTATCATATCATTTAACCCAGCACCAGAAGGGCAACAGTGTGTTATCTCATTGCTTGGAAACTGGACTGAAAAAGTTATCCCTAGGCTGAGGCTAGCTGAATAGTCTTCCTCCTCGTATGTCTTTGAGCAGGTACCTTACTAACCACAGCTTGACCACGCCATGAAAAATCAAAACTATTCTCTGATCAGTGCTTATGTTTTCTTTTACTTAATTTTCCTTTTCTTGGATCAGGCACAACAATTAACAAGAGAGAGAGGAAAGAGAATAAGTCACTTAAAATACCCCATAACATTAAAAAGTGCATATTTAAAATGCAGTTTGATAAGTAGCTCATTTATTCTTTTGCAGCCACCATCACTTTTTTCTACAGCGAAAGAGAACATTTTCTTTTTGTAGCCACTGGGATGTCAGCATGGGGTTGACTTCAATGAAAGTCACATTTAGCTGTAAATTTAGATGTGGTGCCAAACTGTCACGATTAAAGAATTATGTTACTTTGGGTCTTAAAAGGTGAACAGGAATATTATTAAGAAAAAAATGGCATTGCTTTACATAGTGAGGCAAAATGTTCTCATATGTATTGTTAGCAGACACTTCAGTCATTTTCTCCTAAGTACAATTTTTTTCCTTAATAGGTTGCTGGTTGCTGGTCCATTGCTGTCTCCTGCATGGGGCCAGACCAAAGCCCACAGTAGTCCCTAGGACTCCATCTCTTCTCATCAACAGGTAGTGGGAGGATTGGAAGCGAGATGTCCCGGTGGTGACTGCACTAGTGAAATCAGCAGAATTCCTGATGATTGCTGAAGTGTGGAGCCTGCTGATATGAAAAGAGGAAGACAGATTCTTTTTTTCCCTGGAGTCAGTAAAAACATTTTCAAAGCATTTTAAAGCTGAAAAACACATCTCTTCTTTTCATGAGAAAATATATATATGAGCATGCGTGTATACACATGCACACATTTGAAAATTGCATTAAAAAAAAACAAATGAAAATCCTGATCTGGTCACATTTAAGGAATCTATTGAGCTTCAGTAAAAACCAAATGGAATTTCAAAATAAAGTGAGCTTTATTGTAGAAGGGTTTTGTCTGTCTGTGATTCTAACTGGATGGTTGGGCAGGAGTACACTCAACCATGAAGAATACACTTTAATCTGCTACTTATCTATTACATATTATATTGTATATAGTATGTCTGCATATTGGGTAGACTATTTTGTTATATACACTTTCTAATATTTATATTTTAATTCACATATACAAATAGAYGCACTTGTGCATTAAAGATCAATTTATATTCATACTAAATTCAAATATATCTTTTTATGTTTGCTTACAAAGATATGTACATATTTACACACACATGCACAAATATATACAAACATACATAAATACATATCTATGTGTATGTGTTTCTGTCTTTTGAAATGGAGTGGATCAGGTACCATTCGTGCTATCATGTCTCCTTCATGCTATCTTGATTACCCTGAATACACCATCTGTTTTAATGTCCTCATTATTCTTATTATTAACACTGTTCTTTCTCTGGATATCATTGATTACCCCAGAGTGAGACACAGTAAAATAGTTGTCACGGGCAAAAGAGTCTCAATTAGAGGAATTCAGTTAATTTATTTCCAAACAACACAAACCTCCAATAACTGATCTGGGTATTGAGAAAAAAGGAGAACACAATTAGCTACATAAATATCTTCCCCTTTCCATGGTCTCAATTTTCCTTATTTGCACTATGGGTTACAACCAGTCTGTTCCTGCTCTGGCATGGCTCCCCAACAGCCATGGTCCCTCRGGGGTGTCCCTGACCCTGCGTCGTCACCCATGGCTGCAGTCCCTTGGAGGTGTTCCTATCTCCCCTGGCATGGCGTTTCCCGCCCGGTCATCTTTTTGTGTGCTTCCAGCCATAGGGACTGCTGGTTTCTTTCTAAAATATATCTGAGCAGGGCCGCTCTATGTTTCGTCAATTGTATAAAATTTTGGTGCACAATGGTGAAGTTTTGGCACATGACCAAAACTTTGAAGGGGGGAGTCACACCGCTGTTTTCAAGTGCCTCAGGGCAGGCTGGAAACTTTGACACCATACTWGATGGATCATGACCTCTCCCAGCCCAGGCCACCCCTGCCATCCCTTACCATTGCAGCCTCTAGCACATGCCCCAACCTATRGCATGCGACCCTTACAAATTCCACCCTCACCCCTGCAAAACAGATATTCAAGACTAGCTGATAGCAGTATAGCTATGACAGTATATAGCTGTTATACACACAGCCACTACAGCAGTCAAATGATTCCCAGGCCGTGTGCAGAGCAGATGCATGGACTGAAGTATTGCTACGTATATTTGGCTCAGAAGAGAGCCACGCACAATCTTGTTTCTGCAGTTCACAAATAGTAGGGCGGTGGCTGAGGTTTTTCTATAGGATGAAAGTATTAAGCCTAATTGTTCACCTATTCCTTAGATAAGAAACTATCAAACATTTTCTTCTTCCAGTGTCACAGTGAATATACTGAACTGAAAGGTGAGCAGGAATCGGTATCATTGAACCCGGCCCAGCATCCATGAGGGATGGGAAAGGTGCTGGCAACCTCAATTAGAGAACAAATACAAGAAATGTTACTCAGGAGAACAGCACAGCTACTGTACATGAAGATGTGGGCCAGCAGACCTGACCACACAAGTGCAGACCCTAACCAAACTATTAAAGCTGAAGTAAATCAGGCAGRGAGCTGGGGATAGGATGCAGAAGGGACCACCTGATCCACACTACACACTGCAAAGTGATGCTTTGTGTGAAAAATGGATCAGTGCTGTAGATAATATGCAACCTTCTCGAGCAGATACCTGCTTCTGCAGGTGCTAACACAGCTGCCTGTGTAGGCTAAGACATAACATCAYGGTCCCTGCTTCCAAAGGCTCGTTAGAGGCTCTAGTGAATCAGCTCCTCCACTGGTATTATATATTATGTTTGCGATATGCACTGCCTTTCCTCGCCTGCAAGTGCCATCCACCCTGGACATCTGCGCTACCCCTACAGGGTGAGGCAGGTATGTGCAGCTCCTTAAAAAACAAAGGAAAAGAGGAAAAGTAATATGCTGAGCATCTGAGTGCAGGGAGCAAAAGAAGAGCAGTGAGAGGTTTTCTGCCGGCACAGCGTGAGAATCAGCACCATACTCAAGCCTGGGCTGTCAGGAAATAGGAGGCATCCCCAGGGGCTGAGTCTCAAAGCTGTGAACTCCGCCAGGATAAAAGCTGCCTGCATAACCACCTTCGTCTCCCGCAGCTGCCCAGCAGCGATACCAGTCAACAAACCAGCTTTTCAGGCCTTCCCATGCTCTCCATGACAGTTCCAGCGCTTTTCTTTCACCATGGTAGGAGCAGCTCTCCCCTGCTCCAACTTTGTGCTGCTTTGGAGACACAATCCAGCACAGCGCTGAGCCTTACTACAGCTCTGCAGCAGCCGCCTGGCCAGAGGGTGAGGCTTTTTCTATGTCCTCCCTCTCCTGACTCTGCCTTTGGTGGTGTGCCAGCTATCTGTTCCAGCTCCAAAGATGTATTTGTCTGAGTGCACCTCAAGAGTCAATCTCTGATGGGCAACATGGACTTCTGCCATTCTCTGTTTTTGAGRCTGGCTAATTTATGTCTACCCTCTCTAATGTGTCGTTAAAGCATGCATCTGAGGCAGCAAACTCTCTCTCCCTCTTCTTAATGAGAGCAGTCCTGGGTTGTCAGTCTCTGTGCAGGGCTATCCGTGGAAAGATGTATTGTGATGAGCTAAGATTTTAAGGTAGTGATGATCTCTTCTAGCCTGCTTTGCTTTGGTCAGCACGTTGCTTTTAAAGCTTTCTTGTCCAAGATGCTCCCTTCTGATCAGAAGTCTTGTCTGAGTGTCCTTTAGACTGTCTCCACAAGTCAACAGAACAGTCACAAGCTGTGATCTCTGCTGCACCCAGAGAAAGTGAACAGCCTTTCTCATATTTTGGGGAAGTGGAGGTGGTATAATGAGGCTGTAATGTGCTTCTGCTGTTCACTTTATGAATAGTCTCAACTACTAATCTCTGTTATATATTCTGACCTTTTCATCACCTGTTTCATGACAGTAGRGATAACTACCTGGCCCTAATAAACAAAATCATTTCTTGCACATRCCAATCCTATTGTTTCCATGATACAAATGTCTTTTGCATTCATTCTTTGAAATCTGGCCAGTCCTGGATAAATAGGTGGCTTCTCTCCTCCAGCTTGCTTCATGCTGCATTTCACTGCCTGGATCCTGCTCTCTGATGTAGACAAATGAGCCATTTGSAAGCAACACATACTTTGAGGTGCTTTCTTCCATTTATGCCTTTTCTGGGAAGGACTTTACCTTCATCCCATGTAGTCCTAATGGCAGGATTATGAGGTGCATGTGGCAATGGCTTCTTCATGATCTTATCTAATGGCCTGTGGTCAGGCTGCGCAGCCATACTATGCCCAGAGGTGCCATACTGGCATCCTTCCGTTCCAAGGAGAAGAGTCAGTGATTTCTTTTTTTAGCTGAGCAAGTCCTTTGCTTGTGCCTCCTGGGCCTTCTTTTGGCAAATGTGCTGGTCAGTGGCTTTGCCTCGCTGCTGCTGTCTGGCTCCACTGCAATCTCCGATTTCAACTGCAGCTGCCCTACTGGGGCACCTGGTGCTGACTTTGGGCTTTCCCTACTCTTACATGTGGTCCTCCTTTGGTCTTTCCCCACTCATTACAAAGTGACTGTTTTAATAGTTCTTAGGTTTCTGACATGTGCGCATCTGTGGATGATAAATTTTTTGCTGTACTGGCAGCAAATTTAGTTTAAAAAGCACCACAACTGTCTCATTACTGATGGTGCCAAGACTAATCTTTGCCAGTGCTAAATTTGGTAGCAGTGCCAAGGACTTGCCATTTCTTCCCTATGTTGAATTTTAGATCTATTCTCTTCTTTTTTAATCCAATGTGTGTCCATTTATTCCTTTTCCCTTTGTGCTTAGCCATGTGCAGAGGCATCCCATTCTCTTTATGACTCTGAATCAAGACAGGCTGTCCTATTCTCTCCTTAAATCCTAACCTTGGGCTGGTTAAATTTCTTCTTTTCAGCCTGAACCTGATGATGGGACTTCTCTGYTCTCTAATCCCTGCAGAGAGGAAACAGACAGTGTGTATTAGATTGCATGCTGTCAGCACGCACGGTTCCTGTTTCTATGCAGTGGATCCACATGCATGTGCAGGAAACAATGTTGGCTTCTGGGAGAATGAGCCCATGGAGAGCACATGCTCAGGAACTCAGTTTATTGTAGATAAATGACTTTTCTTTCTTATTTTCACTCTATGCTACAGAGTTTATCATTATTATTTCCTACCTACCTTGCAACAATTGTGTGAAAATTAATCAGTAAATGCTTGCAAAATACCCCAGACATAAAACTGCTAGATAAGTACTAAGTATTATTTCAATTAGAATTCATAACAATAATAGAACTAGATTGAGAGCCTTTCCATGGCCATAATACTTGTTTTCAGAGAGAGACCTTAAACTGACCTGCATATTTAGCAAGTTACAGCTACACAGTGTAGATAATTAAAAATAAATTACTATCAGGGTTCTAAAAGTAATTGAAAATTATGTTAATAAATTTAGAAGGGAAATACAAAAGAACCCAGTGTAAAATACAAACTAGCTCAGCCAGCCAGGGGTTGCCAGCTGAACAAGTGCAAAGGACTATAAGCCTACAAGATATAGAACAAACATGTAAATCTTCAAATACTACTGACAATTCTTATTACTTGCCTCAAGACCTGACCTCTTAAGAAATGGAGCAGAATCAAATGTGGCCAGGTRTGTCTAGCAGGAAGCAAGACGCAACCTCCCCTTGAGACAGAGTGCAAAATACGATGACAGCAGTTAGCARGCAGATCAGGTCATGCTCTATTTGGGTTAAGTGATGTTGGAGGCTGGAAAGGCCCTTCACCATCTTCTATATCACAGACTCAAAAGCACTGAGGTGGTTGATTGTAACATGCTGCAGATCCAGCTACTGCGTTAAACGTGTCGCCTCTCTAGCTCTGACTGGGACCTTCCATCCAGCAAGTCCAATTTTTACCACTTGAGCTTAAAAGAGAAGTCCCAGTAGAGCTTGTCCAGCAAAGGACTTGCATATGTGTGTAACTTCAAGTTATACAAGCAATCAGGTTTCTGTCAATGAGCCAAAGGAAAGCAATACATAAGTCCTGTTTCCCTGCAGCTCTGAATACAGTAGATTTTCATCTGTTCATGCCAAGATGCAAGGGTCTTCAAAGGTTCTTGGGTGGTCAATAATATGAGGCAACCAGCTGTTGTCCTACTGCAGCTTGCCTCCCAAGACCTGTTCTACACACTCTGCAAAAGGTGACACTCAGCTAGAGGGACTGAGTAGAAATGCTGCCCATGAAAAGCCCAGATTCAGGCCACAGTTGAAAGTAAGAGGACAATAAATTTTCAGGATTAGCATGACATATCATTTTCTGGTTCAAAATCCTGTTGGTGCTACCAACTGCCTTTGGGGAAAAGCTCTCAAATCAGTAGGAATCATATCAGTCAGACAGAGGAAAATGGTACAGGAAAAATAAGAATTAAAATGTCCCAAATATTGTCTTTGGCTATTTAATGTCTTTCTTGGGAGATTTATAGTCTTCCCATTTCAGAAAGTAGGATACAAAGAAGGAAAGACTGAGCAATAACCCTGCTAAAAGCCCAAGCACGGAGAAAACAATTTATTTGCCCGTTATTTGGGTTTGGCTTTTATTTATTCTTTTTACACTGCTTAAGGCCCTAAGAAAAGTGTTCAAATTTTCTTAAGAGAAGAGAAGCTTGAAGGAAGAGAGAAYCCTCTCCTGAAAGAAGAGGATAGATACCAAATTCTAGAGAAGGCAGAGGTCAAGAGAAAGATGTTAAAATGGAGGCATAACCTAGGGAAAAAATATATCAAAAATAAAATCAATTTAGCATGGTAGGGAAGAAAACTAGCACTGTAAGCTAGGTGCTAAGAGGGAAAGAGAATCAAAACATAAATCTCTGATTAGGCAGAACCACGTTTACTTCTGCAAATGTGTGTCAACTGTAGGGATGAGAACAAGATGAGAAAGAGTCAGTAGAAGRGAGTGACCAGAGGTACTGCAAAGAGTGGTGCTCGGGAAATGGGTCACTCACTAACAAGAAATTTGAGCCAGCCCTACACTTGTGMAACTGTGCTGCTACCAGTACTACTAAAGATTTTTCTTTCCTCATCTATAACTTTAATTTCTGTGCAGGTGGCTTCAGCAAGGCATGAATTATTTTTAATAACAATCGTATGGTTGCTCTTCATCTGCACAGACTCTGTCATCCAACCCTTTTCTAATCCCCACTAAGGTTGCTCACTCCCTAAGCTTGGCAGCTGAGAGCTGCTGCACTAAATGTCAGTGAAATGAGAGTCTTGACTGTTCGTGGTTTAATCAATAATAGGTTTAGGAGATGGAGTTGCCCATGCTCTTCATTTCTGAATCTCAGGCCCCATCTGCTGCTCAGTCACTGATTTGGTCTCTCTCCTGTGAATACCTCTCTGATGATCTTCCGTTGTTTACTGCTAGTAAAATACTTGTCACTCAAGTGTTCAGTCAAGTACATACTTTTGTTGTCTTACCAATTATAGAAAACATTGATATTGCCAAAATACACTCTCTTTTGCATCATAAATGCTGCCTGATAACATGCAAATGTTTATTTTTGAGCATATTTAATCCAAACTAAATCTTTCAGAAGACTGCAAAATCAGACAGAGAAGATTTGGATGAGGAAATCCTCCCTCTCTATCTAGTATTTAACTTTCTGCTGATGAATAAGGTACAAGCTAATCTACACTTCTAGAAAGTACATTTCCATAAGAGAGTCACTCACAGTCTGCTGCACATAAGGTCTACAGAATTGGGCCAGAAATGAGGACAGAGGCCCACATTCATTTAATTTTCTGTCTTTTGCTATTCTAGTGCCCCAGCTGTGCATAGAAAGCAGGCATGAGGCAACTCTCATGGCTTTCCTTAGGAACAGCCCCAGTTCAGCAGTTGGCAGCAAACTATTAATATAGGTGCTGGCAATTAGGAATAGGCAAGGACGCACATAGGCAGCTGTCTGTGCTAAGCATCCCATCAGCAAAGCGTCTACTGCTTGTCTCCATAACGTTTTAGCTGGTCCAGCTGCACCAATTGCTCTCTGCTGACTGACATCAGAACTGCTGCGAGTGTAAACAAGCCTCGAACCTTCCTTAGGCAATGTATTCCCCCCCCACAATAATAATACAGGAATTGTACAAATATGGGCACTCTATTCTTAGGCAGCACTTTCTGGTGTCCACTGAATTATGAYTTCTGCTCACGTGATGCCACCCCTGATTCACCCAGGCAAATCCTAGTGCCTAACAAGAACATTTGCTGCTAGGGGCAAGGCAGGGAGATTTGAGCAGCTTAGATCCAGGAGTTTTACAATAACCTTCCAATAATGTTTCAGTGTATTATCATCCCAAAGACACAGCAGAAAGAATCTGCAAATCTGTCAGGTTGCTTTAATCAACACTTTTTATCTCTCCAAAAACCAGAACAACAAACAGAAAATTTCCTAACAGATTTGGACTCCAGAAGAACAGCTCTGCTTCAGTCATCATGTAAATGGGTACAAATTCCCCAAGGTGAATGAAATCCTACCTTTTTACACCAGGATTAAGCATACTCCAGGAAAAAACAACTCTTGCTTACAATAAGGCTACTCAATGTTATCAGTGCATGGAGGAGTTCACAYGGAAATACGAAATTCCTCATGCAAAACAGAGGTGAGCCACCTTCATGGGCTTAGCACACACTGTGACTTCATTTCATGCCAGCTCCTGGTGCAGCATTTGTTTTCGGTTGTATTCATGTGGGATAACAGCAAAGCGCATGTTGATGTGTGCCTCAGAATGATGGAAAAGCACACTTGGTGTGAACACCCAAGGAAGGCCCTTGTCCAAGCACAGCTCCATGTGTAACTATAGGGGATGAAACTATAGACTAACTACAGAGTGACTCTTTTTAAAGCAATTATATTGATTCAACTTCTAATAATGAATGGCAATCTATTACCCCTAAAGCTACTTGGTGCAACTGTGTTTATCCTGGAGAAGGTTTGTATTGCTTTAACAGTCTCAGTCTTTTTAAGGGAAAACAACTTTTGCACGTAGACCTGAAAATTGAACTCAGTGTCTTAAATCAAATGGATGCATCCACTTGCTGCAGTTGTGAAGAGGAGCATTTTCCACTGTGTTTTTAGCTTTTCCTTCCTCACATACTGCTTATTGCTACTTAGTCATCTYTCTAATTGCAGCATATTAGCATGAATATTGGATGATGATTTGGAGATGCTTCACAGCTCAGGAAAAATAATAGCAGCATGACCTCAGGTTTAAACCATCATCTTATTCTTATGCATGGCAACAACTTTATTCTGTATTTTTAATGGGGCTAACACCTTATTTCCTCCAATTCATTTACTGGAAACTGCTGTGTGAATGGGATCAGGCCATTTTTTCCCTCAGCCTGATAGATTGCTAGTCCATCTCTTTAATGTGCACATCCTCCTTTTATAGTGTTTTAGATTCTACCAAACTTGATTATCTTGGAAAAGCGGAAGGAAGCGCTGCTTCTGTTCACAGCCTTAGTTGCCCATGACAAGACATACAATAGCTTAATTCTCCATTCTGCTACATTTGGATCTGGYGGTGCCTGCATAAAACTGGTGTAATAGAAGAGCTAGTCAGGCCCTTCACTTTGCATTTCCCGCTCACCTTTTATCTCCAACAGAATCATATATGCAGCGGGYGCTGCGTATGTACAGAATTACACACCATCACATTTCTTTTACAGTTTAACTGTTCTGTCATATTATATTGCAGCTCTGCAACATGGCCTGTACTTTTAACAGCTGCAACAAAGCACGGTACAGTTGTACACCACAGTAACAGGCAAGTACAAATAATGGAGAACGTAACCAGTTAATTGCAGTTTGCTGGTATGTGCCACACTGAACAAAGGTGAAACGGAGGCATACGCATTAAACTGGCGTGTAATATAAACTTTTATTATTACTTTCTGAGAGAGGTCTGCCTTTATTTCTCATATGTTTTCAGATAGATTGCTAATTAAAAGCAAACAAAATGTTTTCTTCCTAGAACGTATTTTAATTGAGAGATATGATTAGTCAGATGCATTTTTACATATGCATCATTTATTTGCCAAAGAAAAATATATTTTGGACTACCAATATTTGAATTCTTGCCAAAATCGATGAATATTTAAAGCTGAAATCAAACATTTTTTGGTGGGAGATGCAAGTATAATCATTTCTTTTTTAGTACTGGAAAAATCAAAATATTTCAAAATTTTGAAACTAATAATATATAGTACTCTTCTAAAAACATTTCAAGACTAAATTCAGCCAAACTGTAGCTTTTAAAGGATGAGAGAAGCTCATGAAACCAAAATGAAATATTTCATTTGGAGTTGAGCGAAAAGGATTTCTGTCACTTGAAATGCATTTTTGTAATTATATTTTTGTTTTAGTCACCAAGCCAAAAGACAAAACACTATTATTAGCAAGGCCGTAGACTGATCTATATTCAGCCACAGCATTATTGGAATGAGCTTGGAGATAGCGGGTGATTTGTCAAAGACAAGTCGAACAATGCTCAGGAGACAGCTGCTTTAGCACAGGTGCACTGCTGGGAACAAGAATGGTGTATCATTCTTGAAAGCTCCTCTTCCCTACTATGAAAAAATATGTGTGTGCTCTGTAACCCACTCTACTGGAGAAAACTGCCAGTGATGGCAAGCAGCGGAATTTGTGAGAAGAAAAGGGAGCAGACGGAGCAGTCTAATAACAACCTCTGTACTGGCACATGGGAGAGATGGATTAAATTCTTGATAGGTCCCAGGACCACTAAGATACCAACCAGTGTTCTCCTCATGCAAAATAAGAGGGGGGTCTTCAAATCCCGGAATGGTGACTTGGTGGCTAGATGATACGATGGAGGCTGCAGAGGGCATGGAAGAGGCTGGTGGTGACAAAACGGACAAGTCCTACAGACAAAGACTGATGGGCTGAGCTGGAGAAAGGGAAGAGCTGATTTCAGTCTGCCACCCTGCCAATGAGTACACTGCCAAGACCAGAAAGCGTTAGGACACCCTAACGATTGATCGAAGGATGGATATTATTTTGTGGCAAACTATTGGGTCCCAAAGGTGTTCTTCTGAGCAAGGGCTGCAATTGCCACTGCTGCTCTTATGATAAGAATAAACAGAGGGAATTTATCTAAGACTGGACTCTATTCTCAGATTTGGTCTGGGTACGAGGCAAATGATTTACACTGAAGAAAGATGCAGACTTTATTTCTTTTTCCTGGTACTTTCTGACGGGCACTTTATTTGCACTCTGTCCTTTTGGTGTCCTCCAGCAAATAGTTCACCTAATGTATGTACAGTACAGCAAGACGGCACCGCTGGGTAGAGATGTATTTCCAGACTACTCAGTTCACATTTTTATATGGTTAGCTTCTCTCTTGTTTACTCACACTTTGCCCAGTCAAGGTATTACATAGACTTTACAGTTAACTGAAGATGAGTGATATATCATTTAAACGATCCCTCTGCTAGATTAGAACTACACACAGTTTCTGTGCTGTCAGCCTTTAAAACTCCAAGACCACACAGATGGTCCCCTTGGATCTAGGTGATGGCATACATATTTGTTTGAATGTTCTTCCCTAAATCGTGAAAGATCATACACTGTAGATTTGTAGTCACTGGAGAAATTGGTACTACTTATCTAACATTACAGTAGACAGAGCCCAGCGCGGTGAGTTAACAACCATCCTGCAGTTCTATAAAACCATAGCATACTTTTTTCTCCTTTCTTTTTCCTTTTTTTCAAGTTGTAGACTTCATTGGCCTTAAAAAGCTTTTCAAATGAATTGGGAAATGCAGTCATAAATATGCTAAAGAAAATCTTTCATGAGTACCCTTCCTGCTTACCTTCTCCATTTGCAATCGATCATTTGTAGGAGAACCAATTCTGGCCAGGGTCTGAATGTCAGTTTTTATTTCTTTCTCCCTTCCTCAGCTTTATGCCTGACCTAACATGACATCAGTTTGTCCAAAAGGTGGCACTGCATCTTTGAGCATTTCACAAACTGAAACTGCTCTGGTGCAGAAGAGGTCTTCCGTATAAATAAGTAGAGCTGTTTTGCTAAATATTTCTGCTAGATTTTCAACTATGGACTCTCTATAAAGTAAGCCCTTAAAGTTTTTTAAAAATTTATGGCTTTGATAAAAACAAAAGCTTGACCTTGAAATTTCTAACATCTAATTTTAGTGTAGCTAAAAGCAATTTCTCCAGCCAAGCAAATTCAGGTAAGGGATGGCTCCTCTTTGGGAAGCTCTTTAAGGGAGCTGTAATCCTGAGCTTCCAGAAAAGGCCAACATCTGCTGTGACAGGGAAATTGCTGCCTTTTCTGATCACTCTCAGACTTAGCAGCTGTGATATGCAGAGATATAAAATTGACTTTAACGTAAAAGGTGGAAACTCGTAGTTAAGACATCCTTTCTCCTCAACCCATGAGGCACAAGCTGCAGCCTCAGTGTTTCAGGCCCAAGGTAGTATTAGGGGTCTGCAGTTAAGAATCCAAAATTGTCCTTTCCAGAAAGTCTTCACAAAACAATTGAATCTGTGGCATCAAACCACCACGGTTTGTCCAAACTGAACTCCTTTGCAGTGTCATAGTCCCTGTCTCCCAGGTCCCCAATACTACACTGATGCTGGAACCACCACTAACACAGCTCTTCAGCATTTGCCAGCTTTCCTCTGCAGGCCTTTTTGACCCATCCTTGTCACTGTTTCTAGGTCTTGCTTAGACATTCAAGATGCAGAGCTGCCAGATTCCCACTGTTCCTGGTATCTCCCGTCCACTTAATCTCTCTTCCCCTTTTCCTTCTCTTTGGAAATCCAGCTGTTAGTCTCTTTTCTATCTTCAGGTGAGTTCAGCTTCCTTTTCCCCAAATTTTGATRTTTTCTCTGCTTCAAGTTCTCCCTTCTTTATGGGACCAGACTTCAGTTTRCATGTTAACAATGAGCCTTACACTAGTCTCTCAGTTCTTGAATTTAAATTCCTGGATTCCTGTCAGCTTTCAACTCCTATTGATTGCTGAAGTTGTTCTCTCAAGTTTGTGCTCAGTCTTTCCACACCTTTCASTCACTTCTTGCTTTTCTTCCTTATATTTCATTCTTCCCTGTGTCTCATGAGCCTTTTAATGAATTTCGGTCTCCTAGTATGTTCTTTAGTCTGCCTTTTTATCTGTCACMCTGCTTCTCCTACCTCCATTCCTGAGATGTTTTTCATTGCTTTATATTTGACTGTGTGTCCAGTGTATATCCTCCATTTTTTTTTCCTCTTCTCTTTCTCCATGTTGTTATTGTCTTATTAAGAAACACCATGATAGTGAACTAGCTAGTTCACTAGTTCATGCTAGTGAACTGGGCTAGTTCAAATGCAGGAAGCTGTGCTCTGGAATTGGGAAGGAATCTGAACCTTTTCAAAGCTTGAAGGAGTTAAGGAGTTTTTTTTTTTTTTCTTTTGTTTTTTGAGAGGGGACTGAAACTGACCCAAGCCAGAGAGCCCCGAATCTTAAAAATCTGCCAAATTGTTAACTTTCAAAAATACATGCCGTTATACAATGCTTGTGTATGAGATGTCTTTCAGTAGCACTTGTGAGATACAGGGAAGCCTACTATGTGACTTCTTGGGTGTTTTATAATGATCTCATGTTCCTACTACCTTGGCCAAATTAATAGTGTAAGGTACCATGAAAACTACCTAAATATTTACTCAGATGTAAGAGCTACACATGCGTTTTGTATCTACGTAGCCAAAGATTTATTCTTGACAATCTATTATAGCTAGAATGTATCTTTTTCCTGTTTTCTTTTTCTTTTCTTAATCCAATAATGTTCAGGTCTTATTCAGTCTTTTTCTTTTGAGAGGTAACAGTATTGCATAAAAATATCTTTTCCAGTAAAATGGTTCTTTAACAACTTGGCCGTGATACAAAATCAGATTCCCATCAGAAAAGATTTCTGCCTCTAAGCATATTGCAGCCAATTTCCTTTCTAATTAATACCATATCCACCTTCATATTCTATTTCAGTTCCCAAACAAAAATTGATGAGGCAGTCAACCACAAACAAGCACAATACACTACCAACAGTTCAATTAGCACAGTTTGAACATATTATGCTATTAAAGCATAATCAGTGAACATGTTTTCGTGTCCCTTGGACATGCCYTGTTTATAGTATGTTGGTATGAAAGCTCAGAATTACTCTCAAATTACACTTTAATGTGACCTGTCATTAAAGAGTCAGCTATATGTGTGTTAAAATGAAACTGGTTAAGTAAAATCTTCTCTAAGGAGCAAATTTCAAGAAAAGGCCTGAGTGAAAAAGGGAAAGGAGAAGAGACTGGAGCAAAGGAAGGTGCAATGATTCTGACTGCCAGGCGAGCTCTTCACCCATGCACTGGGTAGCATGCAGTACCAGTCCCATGGCACAACATGCCTCTGCGAGGCCACCCAGCTGCTAATGCCCCTGCAGAAGACAGCTTGAAATGAGTGTTCCCAAGCTGGAGGGTTGTCCCGTGTCCCTGATCAGTGGAGGTCTGAACTTGCCTAGCAACAGTGCTGTGAGCAGTGTGATCAGCTGTGATACTGGTATTTGCAACATGATTACCCAACCCTGAGAATGAAATGATAATTGATGTCTGTTAAACTTCTTGCAAGACCCTTCCTGGTATCTGACCTCAGGGAATGAAGTGATATTTAATATATTTAAATATTCGGGCTACCATCTTCCAAAGAATATATAATACATAAGTGCCTACACTGCAGCCCTCCCCTTACCCTGAGCAGCACCTGTGTACAATTGCTAGCTACTTTCCAGAAAAACATACACATTTACCAGAARAACCCAAAATCTTTGTGTTTCAGTCAAGAGGACACTCTACATTGATTRTATCAGGCCCACATGCATACAAATTAAAAAGTATCTGCCTCAGAATAGTCCTACATTTGCCCACCTTGCATGCATACAGAAAATCATGCAGGGGAAAATCCTCAAGGAGAATGTTTCCAGTTGAGAGAATATTTAGAAAGAAATACGACTTTATTTAAAAGTCACAACACAGAAAGAGAGAAAAGTGGCTAAGCTAGATATTGGCAATAGTCCTTCAAAGTAGCTGTAACAGTTACGGACATGGTTTTATTTTTTTTTCTTTCTGCTGGGGCTTATCCACCAAGCACAGCTGTTGGTTAGTAAATAAAAAGAATCCTTTTATATAGATGAAAATACTCTGGTTCTAATGTTTCTAAATCTATTTGCCTAGGTCTAGCAAAGTTTATTTTAAATGGCAGTTTCTTCTTTGGAAATTTCTCAGTAAATAATGTACTATGCGTATCTGTGGAGGTATTCTCAGAGCTGCCTGCAAAAGCTGCTGTAATGCTCCAGAAATATGAGGAATCCCAGCCAGGGGAAGTACATCACAAAAAATCTGCCTTAAATGCAACTCTAACTCAACAAAATAGATTTAGAAAACAACAAAACAGATTAGCAGGCACAGTAATAGAGGGAATTGTTATGGGGAGGGGGGAAATACTTCCCACACTCCCTACAAAGCTCCTTCTCTTAGCACCGTAAGACAGCAACTCCCWTTGAAACAGACACTCAGTGAATACCTGAGCATTTGTTGTTATTGTTATTATTATTATTATTATGCAAGTAACTGTGGTGCTTGTAACCCCAAAATTTCTGGGTTAGTGATCCATGCAAAGCAATATGGCAGATTTCCCCTATACAGATGCCTTAAGGGTGACCCAGAGGAGAGGGAAGACCAATGCTTTCACAGTCTTTGCTTACCTTTGGGCTCTCCATGGAACAGGGTGTTGATGCCAGTGGTGAAGTTTCTTTCTCTACACTAATATTACTAATGTAATATTAATCCCAGAGCACTGCCCAGGGGCTCCAGCCAGGCTAAGGTAATACYGTGCTGTACAAATACATAGTACTAGGTATATTATCACCCTGAATGAAATAAAACCCTAGAAATACAAAGTGGCCTGCTTGTGGATGGGGYTGGGAAGTAAGCCTGAATGCCTTGCTCCAAAGCAAGCCTCAACTCACATTCCTCCCTAAGGATTCTTCCCTAAGGTATACCTGAAGAAAGAACCCAGCTAACCATTTATGGCATGTGGCCAACATGCATGGAAAAAAAGCATCATCGACTTCAGCAAGAGTTGTATCCAACCCATAGACGGCGAAAGCTCAACCTCATTTCATTACATTTCCTCTTCATTTTCATCCAAATGGAAAACTTTCACAGAAAAATTTTGTGAAGTTATCCAGACCATCTACCATTCATCTAGTGGTGTTTAGTCCTTTGGTGTTTCCACTCATGGACTACACTTCATTAGCTATCAAGTTTGCAGATAACAAGCATTTACCTTGTAGATTCTGTGCTTACTAGTTTGTCTAGCTGCCCTGCTTAGAAAAACGATCCATTTATTAGGTATGTCAACATCTATCTACAAATGCACTGTTTCTGTATGTTACCTTGTGGCAAATTAGATTTACAATTCCCCATTCTTCTAGAAAGTAGAATTAATTCCTGCATTTCTGTTTTGTTTTTTTTTTTTTTCATTCTGATTTAGAACGAGCAAAATTTTGCCCAATGGAAAACCACTGTGACTCTTTTCCAGATACTTAAAGGTTATATTCTGTCTTCATAAAAAGGAGGAGTTTGCAGCTCCTTATACATTCTAAGGAGAAAAGTCATTCCACAGCTACAGATTCTTAATATATTTTCCCTGGAGAGTAAGTGAATTGTGCAGACAGCTGCAATTTCTAGAGTTAACCCCCCCTAGGGACAAGTCTGATCTTGATTTCAGCAACAGTTGATCTCAATATGGCTTAAAAGTGCAGGTAACACAGAGTTATATTGTAAAATCCTCAAAGCCAGGGGCACATTCTCCCCACATGTACAGTTCATTGTATTCTGTCCCCACTAACACCTACACTTTCTCATTTATTCCACTGTATATTAAAAATTAACAGCACTGTCAAAACAGAACTTGGCTGTATGCTCTCCTTGCCTATGGAGCATTTTGGCTGCTAAAAATAATATGTTGCTGCTTGAGAAAGCCAAATTCTTTATGTTATTGCAGCCAGGCTGTCTAGACTGCCTAATAAGGTGGAAGTTGTTCTGGGATGGCCTCATATTCTTTCTAATATTGGCTATCTGTTTCCATGATTGCTTTGTTGGTAGACTTTGCCCATGATATTCTTATTTCAGATTTGGGGGGGGGGAGTTGAAGGATGAAAAACTGTGTAGATTTCCCTCCTGGAATAATTGCTCTAYAAATATTAGTCTTCTCAGTTCAGTTAAGCCCAGGGTAAGAAAAAGTTTTAAAGACATTCTGCCTAAGCCCAAGAATAAGATGTCAGTTCTCAGCAGCAACATCTGGAATGACAAGTGATTATTTAATATTCAGGACTTGACCCAGCCAGTCCTCTGTATACACAAGTCAATGTGAATTCCACATTGGAATGGAGGCTTCAAAGGATCAGATTTTCAGTTTGTAGGGCACTAAAAAGCCAGTGCTCATTTTTAAAATGTCACTGCACATATGATCATCAACACAATAATTCAGCACTGCCTAGGCCATTGTGCTTCTCTTGACTCAACACTAAATGTCATGTTGTTCTTAAGCAGCAACTACTTTTTGACGTGCGAGATGCCTGGCCTTCGTTATRCGAAACACTGAAAATACTCTGAGTTTTTGAGCATCTATTCAAKCCCACATCCCGTTGCAGCAGACCTCACACTCCTTCAGCAAAAGCATCTTTCTCGTGTTGTTTGTACCAGGCCAGAGCAGAAGGTGGGATTTTGCAGAGCAACAGGGAGTCACTGACCCCCCCCCCACCACGTTTGCATATGAGCTAGGAACAGTGGTTTGTACCTACAGATTATGTGGTTAACAGCAACTTACTACTAACTGAGTGCAGATAGTGTCCTGGCCTACCTAGAGATTATTGATCAAGTGCTTGTTTAATTTGCCCCGTGGGTATGCCACTGAAATGGGCAGTTCTAGTCATTTCTCCTTCTTTTACTTCCTGGTCTCCGTATGGCCTTCTGTTGAAGATATTTGACAAGGACACAGAATATACAGGTTGTGCTCCTGTCTCCACCACAATATTCTTATGTCATTTGGAGGAGGTCGCTTAGATTCACATGTACAAAACAGTTGAGATTCTTCATGAGGTATTTAAGTAGCACCTAGGGTCACAGCTCAATTCTCAAAACATCCCTAGATGTCCAAATAAGCAAGCAGTATATTTCCCAAATTACCTGAAATTCTATTTCTGCATACAATCTTCACTGCAATAACCTCTCCCAAACACGCATAATCACATTTATTCAAAACGATGATCTGAAGAGGAGAAATGAAATTTTAATGACCTCTTTGGATAAGGATTGCTATACCTCCCTAGGTAATCTGTGCTGGTGCTTCTCTAACCATACGTTTAGAGCGTTTTTCCTGATGTATAAACTTATTTTTTCCTGCTGCAAGGTAAARCTATTCTTGCTTGTGCTGTCCATTATAGGAACAGGGAACAGGTTATTCTCTTTCCTCTAAAAAAGTTGGCAGTCTGTGATCATGACCCTGATCATTCTTCTTTAAATCAAACAAGCCCAAGTCTTTCAGTCTTTCCCAATAGATGATGCTTTAAAAATCTCTTTTCTCTRAACTAACTTGGAGTTGTTTTTCTGATATCCAGAACTGAACAGAGTGTGGAACAATATCTTGCAAGTCATTCTTCTACTTCTAAAATCTGATCTGCTGTTTGCCGCTTTCGCAATGGAATAATGTTGTTGAGTTCAGCTTATGATGCTGTATAGTAGGTATGTACATTAGTGTTTCAGTAGTCAGGAGAGTACTTTTGAAGTGATCGCTCCTCTCCCCACGTACAAGGCTTTACTCTCCATCACAGAGCAGTCTTGAAGCACATTCCCTTTGGGATGAAACTAAACTGAAAGAYGCTCCTCAAGAGCGCACATACTCTGTAAACTCTCTAAAAGTGAACCCAAGTGTTCTGGGTCCTCAGCATGAGCTCTTTCTCTCTGCAGATTTGCTCGTGTTGCACAGTCCTACTTGCTAAAACAGCAATAGCGTGCCACTTTCACAATCTGTCTTGAAGAAGGTCTTACCAGTTATTCTCTACACTAAATCTGTGCAGTCGATTATTTTTGCCCAAGTACTCTATCCCGCATTTATTCACTTCTTTGAATTTTATTCTACATTTTCCATTTTTCAATTTCTCTTTAAATTCCAGTCCTATCCTTCAGTGCCTTCACTGTCCTTCTTAACTTCAGGCCATCTGCAAATCTAATAAGCTTATTTTCTCTTCCATCATTCAGGCCATTAATTAAAATATCAAATAGAGTGAGATCCAAGAAAGTTCCCTCTGGCACCCAGCTCAGTACATCCTTCCATCTTAACAGTCAGCTACAAATAAATATTCTCAGAGTATGATTACCCAGTCAGTTTTGTCCCACACTCTAGAAGTTCCATCAAGACCATAAATACATAGTTTTTTTTATGAGAATGTCATATAAGACAGTACTAAAATACGAGATAAAATCAAAATATGAGATATTAACTGCCTCATCTCTATCTGTAAGACTTTGTTAGAAGGAAGTAAAACTGGTTTGATGCAAAMTGATTATAATAAATTCCTGTTGGCTATTATTTATCCCTTTGTTATCCTCCTGGTACTTTCAAATAGTTTGCTTGGTTATTTGTTCAATTTTTTTTTTYCAGGAACTGATGTTAAGTTGACTAGTCTTTTCTCTTTCCTTCTTAAAAAAAACAACTTTGCTTGCCACTTTTCCTGTCTGCTAGTACCTTATTTGACCTCCATGCATTCCAATATACTACATTTTATGCTACTAAATAGAAAAGACCACAAGCACACTGGTCCTGAGGCCAAGTGGCACAGCACAATTCATTTCTATATAACTCAATCTCCCTCGTTCCTCAAAAAAGGTGTCCATATTCAAATGGTTCCTAGCTCAGGTTATGCCTAATAATAGTTAGCAAAGTACAAAAATATGCCAGACAGTTATGACAGGTTTTAAGCTCATAACCTGGCCTTGATCTACTGCTATAGACATAGCCAAGAACCAAGAAAGTCCACTAATCCATCTGAGGTGGCCTCAACCAGTTTAGCCATGATGATGATGACTAGGATGCTCAGCTCAGTGCTCAGGGCATCAAAACAAGGTGCAAGATCCACTTTATCTCTGTAAGAACTATAATAACAGTATGGGAAGTGGGAGAAGCTTCTTCTTCAAAGTTATAAACACAGAAAACTGATAGTACGTAAGAATTTGGTTTGGTTTAGGAATCTAACTTATTCCTTGCTCTGCATCCATCCTGGACTGTTCATTGTATCTACTTTCTTATCTACATTTTTTTTCCTAGGGTGGCTTATTTACTTGTCTTCATTTCCTAATGCCTTTGTTACTATTATTCTGTAATGTTCTCTGCTACCTATTTCAACTCAGACCTTCTTCACAATTACCATGTTGTTACATTATGCAAGAATCATTATTCGGCCCTGTCTTATAGACAAACCCTCCAGCTGCTACATAATGCATGTACAGATTCAATGCATTTCTAATGCTGAGAATTTCTCTCCCTTCCCATTGTTCATATAACCAGAAATATTCTGTGGAAAAACTAAAAATAAATCTTCATCCAGTGGAATGTGGTTTGTAATGTCTCTTGATAYGGGCTTTATCTCAGATTTAGCTCAGCTCATTTTATATGGGAGATAGAGAGAGATTCAGCTCTAATTTAATATCTCTGAGATTGATCTGAGCTGTTTGCAGTTTCAGTCACATGTAATAAGGTGAAGGTACAGTGTCTGGCTGTCTAGCTGGCCATTTATGCTGTGCTTATCACGGTAACGTATCTAAGCTGCTTGAAAAAAATATTCTGAAAAGCCAGAAAAATTTAATAATGACCCTCCAATATTATTAACATAACCTAATTTCTTTGTACCTGACACCATTAATTTTCATTCTTTTAATGCTGCGCTTCCTCATTCTTCAATACTGAAAATTGCTAGAGTAAGGTCTTTTTCAAGGTTGACCAGAAAGCTGTGTCAGATGTCTTTCTGCCAGAGAGCTGTGCTGGACTGTGATCTTGATGGAGGCTGGAGTGTGGGGGTGTCCAACACTCATGTGGCTCTGCCACAAGCTTTGTGACCAGAAGGGCAAACACCACAAGAGGCGTTGCTAGTTGAAGTAGGAGGGCGAGATGGATGGGTACCTACAGCTGCAGTGCTAAATCTGTCCGTTGTGAGCGCTTACCATTCAAAATGGAGTAACTTTTGATACATCTAGACTACACAACTCAGCCTAACGCAGTGATCCCTGAATTAGCTCCAGAAGCGGTATAATTAAATTGCCCTGTCATTCTGCCCAAGCTCCTTAGTCTTGCTGAGAGGCAGGTCTAATTACTCTGGGCACAGCACCAGGCTCATGCAGCCACAGCACTGCTGGGATCTGAGCCTGGATGTCTGCTGACACTGTCCTAGGTTGAACAGTCAGACCAAAGCCTGCTCAGTGCTAGTTCCAGAGTCTTCTGCTATGTGTTACCATGATAAGCACAGCATAGATGCCCAATCTATGCCTTGTGGCACACTACAGGTATGTCTTAGAGTTGGTCTACCAAGGTAGACCTCAGTTTCAGATGAATTCAGTGTTAAATAAAATGCAACTCCTGGTCATCCTTGCAGAATATGTCTTCGGAAAGCAGGGCTTCATTTTGTACTTTCTTATGTTTTAAGGGTTGCACACATTATAGTGTGTATCCCATGGACTTCAGTCCAAGGACTTCTCCCATGGAGGTATCAGTTCTGGTAAAGACTTCAAATAAGGAAGTTTCCTCATGGAACTACTACACTGCTAAATTGGTGGCAGCTGGTGATTAGTTATTTTTCTGCATTTTCTGCATTATCAATTGCAAGTATTTATTTATAATACAGAACACATTCCTTCTTGGGCAAACCAAGCTTTTTCTAAGGTTGTTATCAGTAGTCACACACAGTGAAACAGGAGTTGAGGGCAGGTCTTTTAGGAGGACAGGTTTTTGAGAAGACAGTGTCAGTAGTCATACTCTAACAATACTGTGGGGGTCAGAATTGCCTGGAAGAGCCTGCAGACTGTCCTGCATGTGTGTGTACATGTCCACTACAGATCAGGGGACCAGAGATCCTCATTTGCTGCAGGGATCTTCCTGACCCTTGTGGCCAACTGCACGTGATAAAACTATTAGGCCAGGTATGTTCAGCAAGATTCTGAAAATTAATTTCCTGCAACATGGATGGGAACATCCTAACTTAATCATAGAATCAGTAAGGTCTAGTCCAACCTCCCTACTCAAGCAAGGTCACCTAGAACATGTTAGACAGGGCTGCATCCAGGCGGGCCTTGAGTATCTCCAGAGAAGGAGAGTCCACAACCTCTCTGGGCAACCTGCGCCAGTGCTCTGTCACTCTCACAGGGAAGAAATTCCCCCTCACGCTCAGGCAGAACTTCCTGTGCTTCGATTTCTGCCCACTGCCTCTTGTCCCGTCACATGGGACAACTGAAAAGAGTTTGTCCCCGTCCCCCTGACACCCTCCCTTCGGGTACTTGTACACATTGATCAGATCCCCCCTCAGTCTTCTCTTCCCCAGGCTGAACAGGCCCAGCTTTCGCAGACGTTCCTCACAGGGCAGGTGCTCCAGCCCTCTGATCATCTTCGTAGCCCTACGCTGGACTCTCTCCAGGAGCTCCATGTCTCTCTTGTGCTGGGGAGCCCAGAACGGGACACAGTACTTAATACTCACTTAAATACTGTTCTTAAATGACGCAGAACAACATGAGATAAACATTATAAGTGCTGTGAACAGAATTCCAACTCCATTTTTAGGGTGTTTTTCCCCTAGAAAAATAAGCCTCTGTATTAAGAGAAGGATTTTTTATTTCTTTTTCTGTTTCTGTTTCCTTTTTTCTCCTTTTCCTTTTCCTCTTCTTTTTCCTTCTTGTTCTTATTCTTGTTCTTCTTTTTGAGTTATTTTGAAATTGGAGCTCATTGATTCTGCTTCATGTCACTGGAACTTATTCAGTACATGAAAAACTGTCTAAATACCCAGATTCAGATTGTGTAACTTGGTATTTCTAATGAATAAGACTAATAGGCCCATCAGAAAATACAGTTTGTAGTTACAATCTGGTTTGACACTAGTGTTACCTCATTTAAGTGACACACTATGGATCACTTTCAGTACTCTCAGTCCCAATAGAGCTTATAAAGACTGATCCAGTAAAACCAGCATTGATTTTTGGTGATTCCAAGTGGTCCCTGGACCAGGCTGTTATATTACATATGTAATATGTAATATAGCTTCCCAAAAGACCTTTTTCCCTCAGTGATTTTTTTTCCATCATGTTGCAGGAAGTTAGACCCTGGCAGCTGTGGACTGGAGGTAGTCCAAGTCACTCACTCTATTCTTGTAGTCATACATCATACAGTGCCAACCGTGGTCTTCATCAGTATTCAGCAGGCAAAAAGAGCACAGTCTGAAGACCTCCAGATTATCATCATTTGCAGCTGAAGGGTCTCATTGGCTCCTGCAAGGAGCACAAGGACAGTTTGAGCTCCAAAACTCTTGAAATAAAAATACAGGCAACTGTTGTGGTTAATGAATGAAAAATATCTGCTTAAGACTGGAAGTTATTAGCTATAAAACCCTCTAGTTGCTCAGCTATGTTCTCACCCTCCAAGACAGGGAGAATGTCATATGTGGAGCTCTTCTAACTGCTTTGTCCTCATTTTTCATCAAGTCCACTCACCCCGCTTGTGGATTCCCAGGCCCCACAGGACTGTGCTTTTCTCAGGCTATGCACTGTCTGGTTTTTGTTAGAGATATGTCCCACACAATGTGAGACTGTGAGTAAACATGGATTAAGCCTTTAAGTATACCGTGACTCTATCAACACCACACTTCTGGAGAGCTGCTTATTCCATCAAGACCAGCCCAAATACCTTATTGTTGCTCAACTATACCATAAATACCGGCAGGTGTTCTGGTGCCCACCTTTCATTGGCATGATTTGGATCCATCCTAGCTTTACTTCACCAGGATCCTCACAGAAGCCAAGAGGATCAAGGAAGAAGAAAAACAGCCTGCAATGAAAGCCTGAGAATCTAACCTATCCTGAACAAATAGTTCATAATCTCGAAATGAATGTTTCATTCCTTCCTTAGATTCCATTCAGACACACGTTTAAAATACAGAAAAATCCAATGATAGCCTTTTTGTGTCTCCAGTGCAAGAACTGTTTCTTCACCCTTCTTTGTACAGTGGTTCGTACAATGGGGGTCTGACTCTGAATGAGACCTTGGGGTACTTGGGAGTACAAAAGACTGATAGCAGTTAAGGACAGACTGCATAAAGTGTGTGTGGGGGGGGGAGGGCAAATAGCCACAGGAGCAGTTCCACAGTGCTCTGTTGTCCATCAGGATTGGTAAACCGTGCTGAAGTCAGTGGGAATTCCTCCTGGGGAATCTTGACTCATCTGTGTGAATATGGCACTTTCAATCAAGCCCTGACACATTTATGGTTAAGTGGACTTCATTGCAGTAGTGGTCTGCTGTTGTGTTTTCCATTCCATAAAATAAACTGTGCAATTTACTGTTTTCTTTTCTCCTTTCCAATTTCTGTAATCTAGAAGAACAATAAGCACATATATTGCTTTTATGAGGGAAAGTTCTGAGAACCTGGCGACTTGCCTGGTCTCCTCATTTGTTTGTGTTCAGGAACAGGCAGGGTATTTTGCTGCTGCAACGAAGTGAATAGAGTTCTGTCTCTCTGAAATCAATTGCCAAGCAGTACAGGACAGAGTCAGAGTGTGTTGAGGTCTTCAGGAGGGACCGGGGATAATAAATCACCTCATTACTTCTTGTTTCTCGTTACGACCAGTATCAGGAGTGTATATAATCTCCTCATTGTGTGGTAGCATTTCTGTGTGGGTGTGAGAAGGGTAAACAAGATTTAGGCCCTATGCTGTCAGCTTTTCTCTTGCTGTATAATACCCCAACTCAGAACAGATTTTGACACCCTTGTGACCCTGAAGAGAGAACGCAGATCCTGGCCACATTTCAAAGAGCTAAAGAACAGGAATTTAGCTCAGGAATACAGCCAACAGATGGAGACAAGGAGGGAGATGGCAAATCCAAAATGGAATTTTGTGCTCCTGATTTTGGGGCTGTTCCCTGCACATGTTGCAGAAATCACGCTGGGGCTGCCCAACTAGTCGTAGGCTTACTTAGCATTTCTGCTAGGCCCTTGCCTATCATGGTCCTGCCTCTAATGCCAGGCCATATTTTGCTTAGCTCAATTGGTTAGAGCGTGGTGGTAATAATGCCAAGGTTGCAGGTTCGATCCCCATACGGGCCGCTCATCTGAGGGTTGGACTAGATGCTCTCCAAAGGTTCCTTCCAACCTTACCGATTCTATGATACCACTCCAGGGTAATTCTGTGATACTGCTCCAGGGTCTATGATTGGATTTTTGCAAAGGAGATGATTTTTTCAGATTACCGAGTGCATATGAGGTATTTCCATCTTCTCCAAAATCAGGAAATAAACCAATTGCACATTGGAGGGACATCCATCAGCTGGGCAGTTTTGGTGTAAACATCACATTTCACTCCACACACAACTACTGTTGCCACCTAAAGGCTCATCTGCAGTGAAGTCCAGTGTAAAGACCTRAGCAAGCTTTAAATGAGGTAATCCAAGGGCCTCTAACAGCATGGCTGTGGCATTATGGAGTGCTTTGGATCCAGCTCTCACTACCTTACCCTCAATTTTTAATAACCCTAATGAATACCTAAGGGAAGAAAGCATTTTCAGATTCACTCACTCAAGCAGCAGCTGTTGCCTCTGATGAGCTTAACAAAATTGCAGGAACCAAAACCCATGAGTCATCTGGTTCATCCCCTGTGAGCTCAGGATTAGTCCCCAGAATGTATTCATTAGCTCTTTCATAGTACAGCAAGCTTATCCTCCTGTAAAAGGGAGCAGCAGGGATAAAAAAAGTGAATCATTCCCTTACTGCAAAAAGTAGTACAGGTCTGGCAGGCAGGATATTCTCCTAATGATAGAGAGATGTCTTGTACTATGTAAGTGCTACTGGAAATATATTTCTATATTAATATTTATAGAGATGCTAATAAAGATTATAAACCTTATCTTTATGTTTTAGAATGCAGACTTTGGCCTTCTTGGGTAGACCTAGAATTTTTTCCACATTTTTATGCTGAGAATGTTATGTCAGCCTATGCACTAGCTTACATAAATGGTTATATTGGATAGGTCTACACTGCTAAATAAAATTGAGTCAGAGAATAAGGTCAAACAGCATATTCTGATCATCCACATTGCTCATTTGTTGGCTTGCCACAGCCTGGTCTCTCCCAGACACAACTACTCTAGGGGGCTTGTCCAAGGCAGTGTGGATATTATATCTATGCTACCTATGCCTGAGGGTCAGAGACTGGGCCCTAGCCCTYTTCCAACTCAGCAGCATAGACATGGACTGTATTCAGACCATATCCCATGGCACCAAAGCTGGACTGAAATGCCTGTTAAGACATCACGCATCATCAGAAGAATAATCAATGATTCAGAGGAGCAGCAGAGAGGGATGACGGGCATTGTGCAAACAGTGGAGGAAAGAACTCAGTGCATGCGAGTAAGGATATCATGGCCTAGCCATAATGCTCAAGTTGGTATCTACCATAGGTGGTCTGAACATTGATCCACCCTATTGACTACATGAGTAGTCAGAGTCCAATAGCTGGTTACTACTCACACTCAGCCACTCTTTACCTTCAGATATGAATGCCATTTGGCACCCACATCCTTCTTCGATTTCTGCAGAATATGGCCAAAAAACAGGCCCTGACCTTGATGAGGGTGTCTGGGACCAAGGAAGATGATGTGCAGACATGCACTCCACTGGACATGGCAGGAGGCTGGTTGGTGTTAAAACCTCCCTGGAACATGTAATCTGACCATGGCCCAAGGTCTGTGCTGAGCCCATGGTGTACTACCTAAAGCTGAAATCAGGGATCATCCTGGACCCTAAGGCAGCATTTCATCCTTTAAAGTAATGCCCAGATTAGAGGCATCAGAAGTTCTGATGTACCATTTGGTCTGAAGATTTCAAAATTTTCTCCTATTTTTACTAAATTCACAAAACTGCATGTAAAGTTTGTGCTGTATTAATGTGTTTTACAGCAGCAAGTTGAAGAATAATTGCTTTAATGTATGTCTCCTTTTTCCTTGATTTTTATTCTATTACTTATTTTTTAAAAATTGTCCCTTTTATCATCAGATCTTCCGCTAGCTTTGATAACTTTGAGAAGGCCAAGCTTATAGGTTCTGCTTCTTAAATCATCCATTTTCTCATTTTCTGAGTGCTGAGTAAGGACTTCCCTTTACATTTACTCAAATTGTTACATGATTTTAAAGTGTTCCTTAAAAAAGAAGAGTTTCCTAAAATAAAATGTAATTATATCCTGTTGCTTCTGCCCAATTGAAACAGTTGGTATTTTGTTGAAATATATTATCCTGTTTAATTGCTTATTTCCAATGTACATTATTAGTTTTCATATGATTATGATGGATCTGGTTTATTACTGTAATTCTGGTGTCAGAGAGTTGTAAAACTACTGAGAAAGAATGGGGAAAAAGGCCTYATGGATCAAATCTATGAACTTATCTTTGCCATTAGTTCTTTGGGGAGATTTTAGCCATGAGAATTTTACTAAATTATTCTGAGAACTAACAGTGTGAAATGGTGTGAGAAGTTCATAAGGTGCTCCTCTGCTATGGAGAGCTGAAAGCCTGTTTCACTTTTGTGCTATGCTTACCTGTTATTTTTCAGCTATCATCACATAGTATGATCCTGCCTGATGAATATTTTGCAACTCAATCTTGTGACTTGGGGGCTAYACCAAGAGTTTAAATTCCAGACCAAGGGAGGAGTCAGGTATCTCAGGATGAACTGGGATGAAAATGAAGGCACTGTCTTGGTTACCTCAGGAGCTTCTATTTTACACAGCCAGGAAGCTCTGTACCATCAAACCTCATAGGTTGCACTATTTTGTGACTRGCATATTAGAAGGGGCAGATCCGTGTTCTTACTCTGTGTTTAACTCTTCTTACTTTGGCAGGATAAAGTCCTACATGATTTTGCTGCAGACAYTTTGCTGGACCATCCTACCACACAGAAGTATACACATTTGCACTCTGTGATCAGTTTACTGGTGTCTCTTCCGTGATGCCACTCAACTCCTATACTAAGCAATACTATATACCAAATAGCTRTAGTAATGTTTAAATGGGATCTGTTGAACAATATATTGTAATGAAATAGTAAAATTATATTGCAAAAACAGTATGCCATACTTGACGAAATTTTACCTTTCGATTCTATTAATATTTTTGGGTTGTATTAACTTTTACACCTGCCCATCAGAACTAACAAGAGAGAAAGTTTTCCAGAACTGATTCACTCTGTGCAATATTTYRGCCAGCAGAGTATAATCTAGGGAAAAGAAGAGAAAGAATGTTTGAGTATCACCCTATTAAAAATCTCTACCTAATGGCAAAGGCCACATTTTCCTGAAGAGCAGATCATGTCTGAATGTAGACATGGGTTGAATTACTGCCTTGTACAGAATAGAATTCTGCTCCATGTTRTATTTTTTGTTCCCACAAATTTTCTGTGCCTAGACAAAACATTCTTTCCTCCCCTCAATCATTCCCTTAGGGACCAAGACTTATATGTGAAGTGTATCTGATATTAGTATTTCATGTGGTCACACAATGGTAGAAAAATACTTTCAAATCTTCAAACACAGCCTTGGAGATCATGTATATAGACTAGCAGTATGTTACTCCTTGAACAGAATTTCACTGAGGAAYAATTTCATTAAGGAAATTTCAAAGAATATTTTGTTCCCTGAATCTATTGACAAGACAATAAAGGGGTTAAAAAACAAATTATAATCTGGTCATATGCCATCCTAAGCATAGCTGCAGTCTGTCTCCTCCTCCACACACCAGGTTCCTACTGTAGCTCTAACCAAACASAGTACTACTTTTTCACTTCCTTGTGTAAAACTTTGTGTAAACTTATGCTGTGTTTATATTATACAAACTTCTATGCTGCATCACTGAGGATAGAATCTGAGTACTGTTATTCAGTTGCCATCGCTTCCAAAAGATGGCTAGATTGCAATGGTAAAGGGAGTTTATTTACATCCACCCACATAGTACGTTGTTTTTATCCTGACCTCATGTATATTTGCAGAATGTGTGTTTACTTAGCTGAGAACTTGTGCATGTGTTTGGCAGTGAGGGAGAGAAATCATATTCACTTCTACAGGAGAATTTGGCCCTGAACTTGAAGTGACATGAGACCTTCCAGGATACAAARTTCTTCTGCCTATGTGGTGATTTAGGACCCAAAAGAGAGAAGAGACAGAGCAAGTGCACAGTGAGCAAGGCTCGGCAGATGAGACTGTACAGTCTGGTATGGCAAAGGGGATGGCCAGAGAAGAGCAGGAGACATCTTTTAAGATGGCCTCAGCCCCCGACACAAGTTCTCTGGGCCCAGGGTGCAAACCCTTCGGTTGCCTTGCATGGGTAGACGGGGCAGAGAGCATGCATACAGGCCTGGCCAGT
Source organism: Rhea americana (assembly GCF_003343005.1). Classification (NCBI taxonomy): domain Eukaryota; kingdom Metazoa; phylum Chordata; class Aves; order Rheiformes; family Rheidae; genus Rhea; species Rhea americana. Next base: position 882,190 of record NW_028186423.1, read on the forward strand.
ATGCCATCGAACTCCACTTGCTCCTGGCAAGGGTCCGACCTGCACAGCAGCAAATAGTTGGCTCCGTCTCGGCGTGCCTCCTCCCAGCAGCAGCAATGAGCTGGGCACTGCCTCACTCGGAGCCGCGTGAGCTGCCTGCCGACAGCTCGTTTATTCAGGCTTTGCGAAAATGGGAAATGGTGGCTTACAGAAATGAGATTGCTGCAAAGTATTTACTTGATGGAGTTTTTGAGGAAGGTGGAAGGTGGGTTGCCAGGAGACCAGAGGTGAAACGAGCTCTTGCTATGATTTACTAGATGACTGGGTTAATGTGGGCACTGAATATTGCTAGATGGCCATTGAAAGTTTTAATTAATAGTTAAACCATCTAGATCTTTGCAGAYGAGTGAGGGTTTTTTTAAAAAATGAATAAATGAATAAATACAGCTTTGAGGCTTGAGCCCAACTCAGTATTTCCAAATATATTTCATAGCTGGCAGGATAGCTTCCATTTTTGATTAGCGATAAATCTAATTTTGAAGAAATGGCTGATTTTCAGAGCTGGGATTGTATTACAAGCCATCTGAGGGTAGGAATCAGGTTAAATGAGCTTGATATAATGATTTATTTACAGCGACTCCGATACTTTTAGTAATCCATTATAGTTGTGTAGATACAGACTTCATTATTCCTTCACATATCTGTGGTCCTTTCAAGGGTTGGAGAGTTACAGAGAAAGCCTGCAGAAGAGGGAGCATTCAGAAGGCTTCATCCTGTGACTGCTGTGCAATCTGCACCAGACAGAATAGGGTATTCAGTTCTTTACACAATTTCCTCCTGTGAATTATTCAAGTCAGTTGAATATAATTAAATTTGCTTTATTTAGCCTCCAATAGGGAAAGGTAGTTCATTTCTGTCTGATAATTAGAATAAATCACTAATCAAATCAAAGTAAGCAAATATTTTTATTAGGCTGTTAGCATGTTGTCTGAATGTGGTCTTGTGTGTGTTTTAGTTATCTTGGGGGTTTTAACCCCCAAGGGAAGGGTGGTTTTAACAACTACACAATTAATTAGACTTGCTAAGATTTTTTTTTTCTTTTGGAGAGTATTTATCTTTCAATTAAAAAAAAAGATCTCTTTTATAGTTCCAGCCTATAGATTTCTCAAAAGAAAATTATATCGACAAACTTTGTCAGGTCAAGGCCCAAATATTCAGTTTTTCTGTATCACAATAAAGTATCACACCATATTTCTTAGATAAGCCAAAATCCTTGGTTGTATTATGTCTCCTAAGTCAAAAGTTTCCTTGGGAAGTTGAGTTTTTTCACAGCTGAAACTCCAATTTTCCTTTAGAAACAACCCACATGGAACCTTTTTGATTAAGTATAGTTAAATTTGCTCAGTCTGTAAAAAAAGTGTCTGCTAGTGCAACCTTTGGGTATGTTCCTCTCATAGTCTAAAAACAACAGTGCTGGCTCTGAGACACTTAACTTCAATGTGCTTCTGCCCTGAACATCTGTCTCCCACCATCTAGTCTATCTCCTCCTTGGGGACACAGTCTAGTAAGGGTGTATACAACTCYAGGTGAAGATCTGAAACCTCACCTAGCTGTTGGGTTCTTCTGCTTGGTCTCCATGTCTGTTTTAAATGGTAGTGGGCAGGCTGGTGTGTTGTTCAAGGGGTTCAAGCACGGGGTAAGCTCACTGGTGCCCTGTCTAAGGCTGGAGAAGAGGGATGAAAACTCTTAATTTTTTCTTGCTTATTTCGGGCAGAAGCCCATTTTTTTCAGATGTTGATAAAGGGACAAATGGCCCCAAAGGAAATGGAGAAGCAGAACAGCTTGTTAACATATCTATCACTCTACCAAATCTAAGCAGCCATTCTGAGGCATTTTGAACATTTTTGAACACCGTGAAATGGGAGCAGATAGACAAAAGTACTGTTCCTACAGCGACAGCTGATAGGGAGGGCAGGGAGAAAGCAAAAATATTGGTCCCATTCAAGTCATTTCTCTTCAAAAAAGAATAGATGGTCAGCAAAACCCCCAGAAAGTTAACATAGCAGAGCATTTCAGACAAGGTTCATGCAGTGAAGCTCTTCATCTCACGTTAAAGTCAGGGAATTTGGCAGTCCTTTGGCTTTGGACACACAACTGTATCAGGTGCCTCTAAAATTCCCAGCCTAAATCATTACCATGGCCAAATGGGGACAACTTTCTGCTGTCTTTTGTAAGACTTTCCAGACTATTCCTGTCACAGATCTCCCTTTTTTTCCCCCGATGCTCACCCCAATGTGTAGCTCACAAATGTCAACCTGGATTCATTCTTTTCTTAATGCTAGGATATTTTTTAATGCTTTAACATGACTACAAAGGTCAAGACTTCACCATGTGCACCTACTGGGACTTAATCTACATTAATTTCTAGAAGTCAATAGGGCAGAGGGAGATACAGGTTAATGCCACATTAGTATTATGTCCACAAAAGACAGAGTAAGACTCCAGCAGAAAATCATGGACAGAGAGAAACTACCAGTTCTCAGATATCTCTTTTCCCAACATCTTTCTGTCTGTGCCAACCCATTTGATTCAGATGCAGCTGACTCCCATTCCAGCTGAACCCTTTTCAACAGAGATGCTCTTTCCAGCCGAGACTTTATGAGAGATGTCTCATCAGCTTCATGCAGGAAGGAGAGGTAAAACCTGGCTTCTTCTTGGGTAATATGACCTGAAGAACAGATGGGAAAGATGGAAAGGAACCTATCACCAGGTGAATGTATGTGTGCAATTCACTGCTGCAGCCCCAGCAGGTGGCAAGGCCACATACCCCTAAATGCCAAAGAGATGGGAGCCTGTGCTGGGGAAGCATTCTGCTGCGCATAAGAGCTAGCTGAACCACAGACACAGCAGCACTGGTCAAAGCAGCAGAGGGCTGTAAAACTGATGGGATGAGAAGTAGCCTTTGCCAGGTGCGAATGAAGGTACTGACCGTAGTAACAGCTACAGCTTTTGAGCCTTCTGTCAGCAGTTACCATCTCCTGGTGATGTGGCACTACTCCTGCCAAGAGTAGTGAGAGCAAAAGCAATCCTGCCTGAAATATCAGGGTTGTGGGCTCAGCCAAGAGAAGGAAACTGTTTGCCTGCATTCAGTATCCCTGCCTTTCTCATTGTTCTCTGTAGACCAAAATGTCCCCTGAGAAGTCTCAATGACACCACTGATACTGTTTTTCTCTTAAAATAATCGTTAATGTCTGGAACCTAGCCATTCCAGGGTGACACCAAAGTTTCTGTTTCTAGTTAAATTCACTCTCCTCTCAAAAATACCATTGCATATCTCCAAGAGATGCTGCTGGTAGGGCTCTTTCTGGTAAAGGTTGCAATCCAACTTTGTGGTGCCACAAAGCCCAGGATCCCTGACCTTCACAGAGGTGCAGAGTATGGAGATGGAAGACATGATGGTTGAACAGAAGCCACAACTACTAAACTAGCTGATGGACAAAGCCAAAGCCCATCTGCACACTTAGTCTCTGGCTGTYTGCATTTAACATTTCCATGGTTAGTACCTGGAGTAAGGGGCAGGCACTTTCTAAATTAAGAAATGATTGGCAGGAAGCACGCTATCCGTAATTGTTGGTGTGGTAGTAAGGGCACAGCTCAACAGTCATAAGCTTCCCAAGTGCTTTCTAGGTTGTGTGTGCGTGTGTGTATATGTATGTTTACTGACTGCATAGTCCATAAACCTCTCCTCATCACCCCCTCCAGCCCCAGGTTTATCCTCCAGGCTCCAATTTCTTCATGCTACTGCTGCTGGAGTTTGAGCACATATAGGTAGTACAATGTTTCCCTCACAGGTTTGCTGACATCTCATGATGCTGTAGAGATAACATTTCTACCCTCTCTTCAAGTTCTGTCAGAGAAAGGCAGCACACAGTAATTTGTGAACAATAGGACTGAATTTACATCTGATTCCAAAGTAATTTGAYGTGGTTTTGAAATGATTCATTCTCCCCCCACCCTTTCCCATTGTTCTCTTACAGGGAGATTTTATTAAATAAAGCAGTGAATAAAATGAGGACAAAAAATAGAGYGAGAAGGTTATGCTGGAATATTTTTAATCTTTTAAAACACTAAGGGTCTGTTTCCATGATGTGATGCTTTCTAGACACATCCTGTATTTTTACTTCCAAAAGGACTAGTATACTTTTGGATGGCAGGTGGCAATAGCCTGAAAAATAGTAGTTCCAGTCTTGCTTGGGAGTGCAAGTCAAAGAAGTACACACATATTTGTAAATGTTCCAATAGTCTTGAACAGTGAACATAGATGGGAAAGATACAAAAGTAAGAGAAGGAGACCAAATCACACCAATAAAATGTGCCAGCACATAAAGCCCAAGGAATATAGAGAGATTGCTTGGAGTCAGAAATCAGTTAATTAAAAGATGCACCAAAAGTAATGAGGAAAGATAGTGAAAGTRTGAGTCTGTTTCATCTTTGGCTTCCTTAAAAACAAACAAACAGAAAGACATGTAGGTGGGGAAGGGAAAGAGGTCAAATGGGCTGAGAGATCATTGTAGAAGGCTCAGGAGTCACCATGCATCTGCTCCACTCCAGGTACAAAGTGCTTTCAGACATGGAGAATCACTACACCACTATGCGTGCTATTAGTACGTGGGCAAGGACCAGTAGATGTGATATCCTGCTGTCTCCCCTTCCCTCAAAGTTCCTCTTCCATCAGCTGTCTTTTCTCTCAGGCTTACATTCAGCTTTGARCTTGCAATTGACAGTACTGTGGCTGACAGGGTGAGATGTTATGAGCCATCCAGATCTGCCTAGACAGGGAAAGATCTGTACAAAAGAAAAAAAGAGCCATCTAGGCCACTCAGTTGTCTGGGGAAGGGAGTCAGTGACCAGAGCAATAGCTGCTGTAGCTGACCTGCCAGCTCAAAGCATCCATCTGTGACTGACCATCTGCCCTGGCTCCTGCAAGCATCAACAGAACGCCACATTTTCCCTGATTCTGTTATCCTTTCTCTCCCCCCTCCTTTTGTGTCTGTCTGTGATTGGCCATAAACAGGGAAAGCAGCATCTCAGAGCAGAGCAGCAGGAGCAACACTATCCYCTCACTTGACAAAGCTGGTTGACCAAATAGAGATATCTGTGCAATGCCACAGAGCTGCACAGAATTACGTCAGTGGGTTCAGCTRCCAGAAGTAGCCAGGCTACAGCCCAGGGCAAACTAGCCTTGGTGCAAAGTGAAGTACATTACTCACAGAAGGCTCTGCCTTGGTGTCTCCAGACTGCTCATAATAGCTGGACTCATCCACGGAGAGCTACCTCCGCTGTCCTATGGCCACCCGCACACTCTCGGTTCCCACGCATTCATCCTGGCTCCCCAGCAGTGCGTGTCCCAAAATGTARGGTGAGGTGGGCAGAGCAGACCCAGGTAGAGAAGGTCTAGTAGACTTTTTTTTTTTTTTTTCTTTATGGTGATATCTGGGGAATGATATTGCTAGAGTTACCCATGAGGTAGAAGAGGGTAGAGGGAAGTAACGAGCATTGATAGGCACAGGAGGGATGGGGGAAGGAGTGAGGACAAGGCAATAGCACTGAAACAGTTTGGTTCTAAATAGACCAGAAATAATCACCTGGTTTTACCCTGATATATCTCTTTGTCCTCCACACACATTTAACTTTAGTTATAAAATGTATCATGTCTAATTTTGTTTTTCTTTAGTGTATTCTAGTCATCATGTTCCTGAACTTTGTTGTAATTTCCTTACTGTGATTTCTGTGATAATCRAGCAGGATACAGTGTCTAGGACTGACACCCCAAACCTGGCCTATCTGCATAGTGTTACACAGCGGCAGGGTCCTGGTATCAACCTCACCTCTTTCAGCTCTCTTTTCTCTCAAAAGTAACACCAAGGTCAGATAAATGGTCAAACAAAGGGGAAGACCTGTTTTAATTTGTATCATAGAGGACAAACCGACAGACCAAATTCAAGCCAATGATTTGCTTCCTGCATAGGTGGAAAGAAAGCAGTGGAAAGCATTGTATTCATGGTATATAACTATGCCCTCAACAAACACTCTTGCATTGCCATGAGAAAATATCTAGGCTCACATCAATGTGGGGCCTCCTGCAGATATTTGAAAAACTCAGGGCCACAGCTGAGGCAGATCTAGGCTTCTGCTGCTGCTTCCTACCCATCTTTCCCTGCCTCTCAAAAGAAAAATAAGGCTAGCCAGAAATAAGATAAAAAATGAACTTTATGTCAATAAAAAAAAAAGTTCTATAACTTGACATACAGAGAGTTGGAGTCCTGTCCAACTCCCCTAGGAGGAAAAACAGGATAGAGGAASGGGAGAAAGCAGTGTTAGAGAGGAAAAAAAAACTGCTTAAATGCCTACTCCTACCTTAAATGGATTCAGGCTGTGATCTGTAAAATGAGGCAGAAAGGAGAACAGGAATACAGTAGCTATGCACAGAAGGAACAGAGTCAGAGTGTCTGGGAAGAGAAAAACACAAGTTAGTTCAAACTAGCATTATGCAAATGCTTTATTGTGTGAATTACAAACTGGCACCCCTTTAAAAGATGTAAGACCAATTCAGTTCTCTTTTTCTTCAGATTCTCTTCTTCTGTGGTACAGAGCTGAAACGAATTACAGTTTACATCCTTATTTTCCATGGGGACATTTATAGTGGTTTTCAGAGAAAATACTAATCCTTGCCCAGAGTCAGATCCCGACATTATTGTTTACTGATACTTTATTTACTTCTTCCYTAAAAGGAATTAAGATATGGGGGAACTGCATTTAACAGCATCTGGCAGGACACAATATCAGGATATTGCAGGGCACATGACAAATATGGTGAGAGATGACATAAAGGTCAGTGAAGGGAAAGGTGGCTTTCTTACTTAGGCATACAGAGCTGCCTGCTTTCATTGAATTCTGACATTTTAAATTGTATCATGCTGTTTCGTTTGGAAATGAGAAGGGCAGCATGGACACAGAAGTCACTGCTGAGAGAGCCAATTTTGAGGAGGAATGTAGAGAAAAAGAGAGCCACACAATATCTGAAAGGCAGAGGGGAAAGCACAGGCCATTTAAGTGAGGCAATCCTACCTGATTTCAGCCCAGTGTGTATTCAAAGCTTCTTGAGGCATTTATCAAATACTGCCCACTGAGAAAGACTCTGATGAGCATTTCTCCTCCCATTTTTTTGTTAGTGAAACTGCTCCTAATGGCTACAGCCGTGCATGTTGCTGCTTAATGCATAAAGCCTGCTGTGTTTGCCTACACAGCAACCAGAGTTGATAGCATTAAATTCACAGTACTGTGCTTTGAGTTACCTTGCAGAATGAAAGACTTCATATATAAAATAAACTCTATCCAGCTATGACTCACTCTTTGCTTTTCCACAAGAGATAGTATTAGTATTAAATTCCATTTCTCCCCAGGAACAGTATAATTTCCATGCTGTTGACAAATACCCTAGCAGTACAAGGGTAGAGGAAGAGAAGGAGGGAATGCGACAGAGAGCTCTGGGAACCAACCTAGGCGTTTTGCACAACCTCAGCCGTTGCCCTGCTGATTCGTTCGAATGACCACATATTTTGCCATGCCTCTCATTGCTCTGATTCTGCCGAAGAAACCCCTACCCAGCCTTCAGAAAACATCTTTGCATGGGCACATAGAGCTGATGAAAGTGGCAACGAGTAGCATGATGCATCCTAAAATCAGGCAGAGGTTTTGGGACCCAGAACATGCCCATGCTATGAGAACCAGATAGCAAACACACATCTTCATAGGGCAATGAAGGCAGAGAGAAAAGACTCGGCTAAATCCTGTGAAAATGCTTTGTGAATACAGACTCAAACAAGCCAGCTAGCTCTGCTAGTAAGTCAGAAGTGGGAAATTTCAGATATGGCCTAATGCGACGACATTACAGTGTCCCACTGACWTCCATCAGGGGACTGGGGACTGTGAAGCCTGTTGAAAATCCCCTCCCAGAACCCCTGTAACTTTYTGAGCCCAGTTATTGCAAATATAGTAGCAAATGAGTAAATGAAACAGTAACTTTCCAATAAGCATTGCAAGATATTCATAGAAAGTAAATTTTATCTTCACAATCTGAAACCCTACCGCTGAGAATTAATTTCATCAAGTCAGGAAAAGGATATATATAAGACAGTTTATGAATCCGCATGAATATTTGGAATATAACTGTTCACAAAGAGCCTACAGACCAAGGATTATTTGCCTAATGTATGTACCAGATAACAAATGTATTTGGGATGGTCATGGTTAGTTCACAGATTATTCAAGAACCAAAAAAAATAGAAGATGAAATGTATTGTCACCAGTAAGAATTATGCATCTAGCTATAGCGGAGAGACTGCTGTTTTATGAATGGCAAGCACTGAGAAATGGCTTCTTTGCAAATATTTTGTGATGAAATTGAAGAGTGCATAGAATACGCTGTTCACTTATTTCCTATTATTCTGGAGGATTAGCTCATTGATCCTCCTCCACTGCTGTTCATCGCAAAAGGCACACCTTGCATTGTAGTTTTTGGAAGAAGTAGCAGCTTTCTAAAATTATGTACAGTTTTGTAGTCATTACACAGAAAAATTCACCTAGAAAGTGTTTTTCAATGTGATTTTGGATCTCTTTTTCCTGCACTGCCTGCAGGAGACACTTACCGTGTGTGGCAACTTGCCCCAGAGTAAATATCCAAGAGGGTGTCCCAGGAAGCTGCGGGACACTTGGGTCTCAGTGTTTGTTGAGCAGACTGATGAAAAGCAACCACACTGTCCATCTTTAAGGAGGACTCAGAATCCAGTCTGTAAGGTGTCTGTAAAAAAATATGTTCTCACCAAACTGTGGTGAGGACCTACACCCRCCACTTAAGAGTCAAGAGTTATTTTAGGAACAGTTCTTCCTGAGCCTGCTGGTGATGAGTTTGTATTTGCATCAAGGAAGAAAAGAGGTCATTTCAGCCCCTTTATTAAATATTTGGATTTTAAATAAGTGCATTAATGCAAATATGTACTATGTGTCAGTGCTTTTTTAAGGCACCCAAGAAGTTATTTACTGTACGTGAGGATGTTTGAACAGGATTTAAGAAATGGGTAGGAGTCTATGTAAATTTCATGGAGTTTGAGAAGCTTCTCCGTTCCGCCCAATAATATCGTTTTGCCAGCAGACCTCAACACTGGCCTCGTGCGAAGATCCTCTCTTGAAGGTATAGTACATGCAAAGTCTCATTTACAGCGATGTTGAGGGTCCTTTAACTAACACATCAATGACCAGGCACCTATCCACACTACAAGACATACAAAAAATTGCATAAATATAATCTACCCCCCCACACACACACACACACTTATCTAGCCTCAGGAAAGAGTTTCCAATGCTGGCAGAAATTCCAGGGTGATGGCTATGCCCAGCACTGATATTTTAATGGAGGCCCTCATCCCTGCACCTCTGCCTCCCATATTGAGACAAGAATTTGCCTTCCGGGCACACGTGATTTCCCATTTAATTGTTCAGATTATGGRTGTGTTTCAGATTAACTTGATAAACCACAAAAACACTCTTAAAGCAGTTTACATAAAGGTGTTGGGAAGATCAGATCCCACCCACCTGTGATTGAGGGAAAGTCCTTGTAGGAAAACATCCAGGTGTAATATTGGAAGTGATTTCATTTGCCAGAGCAAAGAACCATGATGACAAATCTGGCATAATATAAGTACCTCAAGGACAAGAATTTGTCTCCTTACAGAGAAAAGGAAGAAGGAAAAAAGGTAAGAGAATATATTCATAAAACTGTCCATAAAATTTACCTATTTGTTTTTTTACTATATTTTTTCCTAGATCCCCAGTCTGTTTATTAGTAAGGTATGTTTGGGGGGGTAACATCTGTCATATAATTTTAATAGCTCTACATAGCTGTTATGTGTATGTCTGTGTATATATATATGTACACATAAAYACATATTTATGTGTATGCATATATACCTACATAAATGTGTGCATGTTATCTATAYAAACACACTTTTAACATACCTTCCACCTTCTATTTTATATAGGCATCATTTTCCTTTGTATCTATTCCTTACGCCTTCTCGATCTCATTTTTGCTGCAGATGTATATTTTTCATAAAATAGTTATGATTTCAGTGTCTTTTACTCTCATGTCAATCCAGAGCAACGGCACAAGTTGAAATTAAGTTGCTCTGGGGGTTTCTTGTGGCAATAGGAAGGTCCAAATCTGGACAAACTGGTACTGAATTTGACCTGTTGTTTATAGGRGTTAACCAAGTGACTCCTGTTGATGCTAGTTGAGGTCCATTGAAATCTCCCCATTCATCATGCCAACAATGCTTCTTTTGAGGTCTGTTCCTTTTGCCCTTGTATCAAATGGATGTATTTCACCCTTCYGCTGCTACTTTCAGCTCTGCACCTCTTTTGCTTTTGTTTATTGCATCCTTAYTTGTACATGCTACATGGTTTTTAAAAGTGTCCTCCCAACTTCTGTAATATGACTGCATAGTACCTTCCTCCTGTCACCTCTGACAGATGCCAAGGCTGTTCTGTTTTCTGTTCGTTCCTTCCTATACTCTTCAGGGCTGATTTACCAAAAGTTGAAAATGTGCAATATGCATAAAATGGAATGGAGCAGGGGAAGAGGGTAATTCAGTCTTAAACTGAACACTTAAGGGAGGAGTCTGATTAAGGGAAATAAGGTCACAAGAAACAAGTGACAATTTGGAAAGGCAATATCCATGCTGAAATATAGGGGGTGGAATTTTTAAATTATCTTGACTACTGGACTAAACCACATCCTAAAGTAATGTAGAGGTAGCCCCTTTGCCACAAATGACTTAAGCCAAAGAATAGGAAACACATTACCAGAGTAGGCAGGGAGAAGGCAAGGAAAAGGTGAATGCTTCCAAAAGGAAACAAAAGGAGTCAAAAGAGCTGAATTTTCTTTTCTGAAAATCTATCCTACATCTTCTCCATCAAAGATCACTAAATACCTTAGAAATTTGCTTCTCTATCACTGCTGAATATGTCATTTGGGTTCTTAACACACTTACGGTCTTTTGAAAAGTCCAGAGAATGATAGTAGAAACCCACAACAGAATGCAATCAAATTAATGCAGTTTGCTGAGTCCCCACAGAATCATACAGAAAACTCAAATTTGGAAGGGACCTCTGGAGATCGTCTAGTCCAACTGATGCTGTTCAAAACAGCATCAGCTAGATCATGTGCATGTTCCCACTGGCAAATAAAAATGTATTTACTTAAGCCTCTTTCATGAGGTGGCCCAGTGAAAGGTACCTTCAATACGGTGTCTGAACTCTGTTTCAAGTCAGCAGAAGAATTATCCCTGTCTTTGTGCAAGGAGAAGTCAGTTTATCTTTCAGCTCTGGAATACAGAAGATGATGGTGCGGATCTTTCCATTCCCCAGTTTCCACCACCATTTAAGTGCCTTGCTGAACACCTTTCACTATTTACAGATCACAGGCAGCAGCACTGCTATGCTTTCTGAGAATGTCCCATCTGGTTTTATTCCTGCTTTTTGGAGCCTCTGTCCTCTCCAGCTCAGAAGGTGAGTGTAAGATGTCCCAGTTGTCTTTCTGATGCTGTAAGAAATTATGTAAAAAATCTCCTAGCTTCACCCTTCTTGCCTCTGTTTCCAGCATAGACCAGTTACTAAGGCAGATGTGAGTTTTTGTTTGTTTGTTTTATATGGAATGAATCTAATGTCATCTTGACCTTTTCTGAAAAGTACTGAGGGGAGATTAGAGGTTAGAGACATTCTGTACATGACCTTGCTCCAGTACAGGCTTCCCTCTTGCAAAGCTCTCCAAACTATCATTAACTCCTATGGTTTATCTGTCCAAACTAGATCTTGTGGTTTATCTGAGCTCATCTCTGAAATCTAGAAGCCAAGCTCTTTCCATGACAGGGACTCCCCTCATGAGAATGGGTTGTTTTAATGGTCACAAGGGATGCCAAGAGAAGATGGAGAGTTCCCCTGTGTGTTGCTGAATTTGTATACGGGGGGAAATAGGGAACTGATTGGCCAACCCAGGCAAAGGCAGTTGTGCAATCAGCATGGCTTGGCTTAACTTTGGTGGCACAACACTGCATTAGATTATGGATGCCATGACCATTGCGTTGTGCTGTGTCCTGTCCTATTTTGAAGGAGAAAGACTGTGCAACATGCTGGCCATTTCTCTTGCTTATGGGGAGGAGGAGAGTGACTGCAGAGCAGCCCCATAGCTGATGCCACCATTTGGGGTGGTCTGTGATCCCAGTGTACTCAGAGAAGCTGAAATTGCAATGTTATGAATCTCCTTCTATGAAGCAAAAAGGAGAGAATAGGAGGAGGAGAATATTTATTGCACCTTCCTCCTCCTTTTTTGTTTGGACTAGTGCCAAGCACATCTGGCCAAAGAGAGGGGAAATGTGGTTTCCACAAGATGAAACTTTGAATGGATACAAGCAGTTTCTAAGGCGACCTGCTCTATAATTGTAGAGGAAATTACAAGCTGAATCATCTGTGGTTTGGGGAGAGAAATCAATGATATTTTGTAAGTTGAACCTAACCATGCTGACTACTTACCAAGCAGGAAACTGGAAAGAAATCAATTCCAAGAACTTTCAACAAAATCCATCTTAATTCAGGTCTGACAGATCTGTTTTGTTCTCCATCTCTAAAGCAACGTGATGCACCAACCTGAAATCCCTGTTGCTATTCCAGAGTCAGGCCCTCCTGAGCAAAGCTGGGCTAATACGCTACACTCCTGGCCTGCCAAACCACTTGCTGCTGAGTCTTGGGAGTCCACAAAGGCCTGCACATCTTTCAGGGCCAACTTGATGAACCTGCTGCTGTCTCTCGGGACATGGGGCAGATTCAGAGCAGAACCCACAAACTGTGTTGCACTGCGCCACACATTGAAATGGGTTGCTGAAATACAGCTGCACCTGCTGGACTCTGGAATGACAGCAGCAAACTCATGCTTATAACCTAAATGGCACCTGACTCCTAAATTAGAGCTTTTCATATACTGATGTTTCATATCTTTTTTTTTTTGAAAGACAAGAGTAAAAAATCCAGACCCTGAATATCTCATATTTGCCCTTCATTTTGTAGTTTTACTTTATTGAATGTCCCTGTGAAGTGCTGAACTCAGTTTAGTYAAATCACAAGAGAAAATACAGAAATAATTATGTATTTTCCAAAAGATGAATGAGACCTTTCTTTTGGGTACATTTTATGTTTCTTTCAGGTGAAAACTCCACAGTCAAACATCGCAGTGAACGGTTCTTGCCGCTAATCTTCAAATTTAATCATGCACCTAGGAAAATTCATAACCCGTCTCACTCAAACTCACTTACAATACAGACCTGCCAAAGCCTATGCCAGAAAGGCTGGATTAGTTACAAAGGTCGCTGTTACATGTTGATTGAAGAGAGAATGACATGGACTCAAGCTGAGGTACCTAGTTCTTCAAAACAGGATTATTCATTATTTCTTCTCTCCTTTCCTAGAGTTATCTTCTTTGTACCTGGCTCATTTTTCCTCCTTTTCTGCTTCTCCTGATGTATATCAGTGCTGACAGACAGAAAGTGCTTGATATGCAGCTCAGCGCTACAAGTGAGGTTAGTTGCACTCTGCCTTTCCACAGGACACGCTTAAATAGAAATGAACCAGCTCCTGTTTGGAACTTGGACCTTCTGGATTTCCCATCTCCCTGCTACTGTTACAGTTTTTGAGCATGGAGTCTGTTACTTCACACTGTAAGATGAGGCAAATGATGTATAAATACATCACCGCTGTATGCCCAAGCATACAGCCGTGAAGAGAAGTCAAAGGGGTTCTTGGGGAACTTTGACTGTAGTGGTGATACCAAACTGATGGATTTCTCTATCTACCCACCACACACAGAGTGATACCTACTAGGCATGATTTTTCTCTGTGACCTGTCCAAGCCCCTTGTGAATAATAAAACCTTTTTCCACTTTGCAGAAGATACTTACTAAACAACATTCTGACTTCAATTTGCTATCCACTCACATGATATCAGAATGGCACTGTAATTTGCAGCCATGTACCAGAATATTTGCTCTCTTAGGAGCCAAACACAAACACTTCCATAAATGTTTGTCACGGAGCATAATGTTCCTCTTGAGCCATGTCTATGAAAGTGCATTAAATTCAAATGATTGGTAAAGAGGTTTTTCCCCTGAGCCTCGACATTAGTGCAGTGATTAAACTTGTTTCAAGATGCAGATGAAAGAGCACCCTTCCCTATCAAGTGCAAAGGCAACCCCTTGAGGACACATTTTTTGTGGAGAAACTTTGAGGGGAGCACTGCCTCTGTCTTCTCCATTCCCCAGCTGGTTGGAGACACAAGAAAAAAAAAAACAGTATGAATAGCATCCTTTTTGACAAGCTGCTCTGACATCTCCATTTCTGCTCATTCATCTTATTCTGGAAGTTCATTTTTTTTCATTGTGAAGTTYATTTTGCATAGTTTTAGCTGTCAAAAAGTGGAGATATCTAGACTGTGCTGTATGCTAAGGTTACACCAGTAAGAGTCACTTCATCCTAGCTCCCCCCTATGCCTTTCTTTTAGTGGATGTATGACAGTCTGGATATGCCTCCCATTCTCTAATGACTGTGGAGAGCCCATGTAATTGCCTGCACTACAGATCTAACTTACAGCCACAGAGTAATTTCAGTGAGAAGAGATGTCTGAAGGGATCTAGTCCAAACCCTGATCAAAGCACAGCCAACCTCAAAGACAGAGCAGGTTGTTCAAGGCTGTGTCCAGATGAGTTTTGAAAATCTGTAAAGAGGCCAGTTGCCAGTGCCTGACAACGCTGTTCTCCTTAACCACTTCTCCGGACGACTGAAGTTTGCTTTTTCGGATCCCACTCTTTGGGCTTTTACTCTTTTAGAGCATCTCTTCTCCCTATTCTTCCCTTTTTCTGTCTTTCATTTCTCTCCCTTCAAAATTGCAAGCTCTCCATGACTTTTTCCCTCTAGTTTTATATTTCTGCTTCCACGAAATTTCTCCTTCTCTGTGGTCTTTCTCTTATGACTCTGTCCATTTCCCTCCCACAACCCTGCCATTTGCTCCGCGTTTTTCTTTGCTAACCTCTTATTCACAAAGCTACAACCACTTCATATCTCCTATGTTTAATTCTCTTTCCTGTGCAGAAAATTTGTTGGACTAAAAGAGCAGGAGGTCACCTAACCAGTATCACCAGTGCAGCCGAGAATGAGTTCCTGTATAAACTTGCTCAGAGACAAAAGGAAACCCAATTCTGGATAGGCGGAACTTACCAAAAGGTAAGTGTGCCATGATCAGAAATGAAAATAAACATCAGGAGAACTTTGTCTCAATGGATCAGAATTTCTTTTCTGTGGAAAATGTTTTGTTTTCAAGTGAATAGTTTCCCTTTGTAGCCATGGAAATTCTTTCCAGGCTCAGCAAAACTAAACGGTTATCAAAAAGCTAATGTTTGTCTTTCAGTGGGGTAGGGAGTAGCAGAYGAGCAGTGGAGGAAGAAGGGGGTCTTAACAACTTTTTTTAAGTGACAAACTGTTATCAACTTTGTATTCCAATGACATCATCTAAGGCAGGAGAGTTGAGGTACAGTTCTCAAAGGAGAAACTGGATGGTGGGTGATACATTCTCTATTTAATCTCTGCTTAGCAGAATGTCATGTCAGTAGACTAGATTTGCAGTTATAAAAAGTTTACATGAATATATTAATTCAAATTCTTTTAATTAATTTATTTGGAGTGTCTTCCCACCAATATTCTAGCCAGTGAAGCTACTGGAGCTTTTGCTGATATGGTGAGTTGAAAATTAACATTTTAGAATATTAAAAGCAAGTGAATTTCAGACCTTTAAATGCATATTAGAAGTAGAAACTTGATTCTGTAAGTTTTACTCGTGTAACAGGGCACAACAATGACCTACGTGTCCATTCTCAGTGTCTCAGATTCTGAATGTCGCCTAACTGCAATGAATTACTCATGAGTCCTATAGTCYTATTCTGAATAACAAATATATTCAAGAAAATTACAATTTATTTGAGGACAATTCATGAAGAGCAGATGAGGTGAAATTAATCTAATATGGAATTAAAAATGAATTATTCATGCAGCTCTATAAGACAATAATATCCCTGCAGGCAATAACTGTATTCACATCCCTGTGGAAGAAGGCCCTCATTCAGTTATTTTCTATCCCAGCAAATATATGTGCACCAAATTGCTTCCTGAATTCAGAAGAGACCTGTGGTTCTCATTCAGCTTCTGGATTTATTTTTTTTTAATTATTTTTTTTGTCTGCAGGGGTTATCTTTGGAATGGACTGATGGATCTCTGACAACTTTCATCCAGAGGCCTCTGTCATCCCTTCTCAGAGCCGTCGGAAAACTATTTAACAACTTGTTAAAAATTAAATTTTGCCTGACACTGAATACCGAAGGTAAGGAAAATCTAGGGTGATTAATAAACTGTGTAGTTTACTTTTTGCTCTTGAACTTCTGCCATCCCTGTGGGATGAGTATTTTCCAGGATTAGCTGGAGAAATCATCATCGTATTAAAATGTTGCCCAAAGCTGCAATATGCATACTATGGACACAGAAATTAAAAGAAAATTAGATTTCCAGAGACTGACCTGAGTTTGAATGATTTCACATCAGGAGTGAAATGGTTTCCTCATCACTACTTCTTTTTTTCCTTTGGATTCTCTCCCTGTCTCTTTTTCCAGGCCAGGGTGAATGGGGCAGCTCTCTTTGCAGCAAGAGGCTACCATTCATCTGCATTTACAAACCAGACCCGACACACCCTTAACCTGCAACTGCACCACTGACGAAACCTGACTGGCTGCTGCTGCACTTCGAATGGAGTTTAGCCACAGCCCATTCATGCAGAAAAAATCTCATGCATGGAAAAATCAAGTTCTTATTTTAAAAAAGCAGAGCTATTATGGCACAATACTTTTCTGTTCTGTTTGCATTATTGTAGCAATGTTCTTGTAGACTACATTTAAATGATGCTTTGAAAATAAGTTCTGATTTGATTTGAATGCTTGATGAAATCAGCATGCCATTTAGCTTTTCCACAGGGTTTTCAAGAACATTCATAAGAGCTCTTTAATTATTAAATAATTACAAATTACTCATTAAAACATTATTCATTTCACCATTTAATCGTGTCAAGTCATATGTTTTCAGTCTTGGAATTTTTCCTTTTTTACTGTCAGATAGATCCAAGGAAAGTTAATCGAATGTTTTCAATACCTAAGTGGTTAAATAGCTAGTTCAGTACTCTGTAATATAGCCATAAGATGGGGCCCAAATCAGAGGGAGAAGTCAGGAGCATATTATTAGGCACAGGAGGTGGGGTATCACTTTGTGAACTGCACAGGATGACGCTTTGTTAAATGAAGCAAAACTTGTTATCATAGTTACGTTTGCCTACATTCTAAATGATTCTATTCTACATAAGCAAACATCTTCACTTTGTTTTTCTTAATTGCAAGTACCTTATTGTTTTTGACTCCATCAGCTAGTTGCAAGCTCCTGTCCATAGGTCCTTTCCCTCACTAGCTAAAAAGGTAGATGGAAAAGCTTCATACGATGGCCATGGATGATTGTTTGGTTTGTCCAAATGATGACAAAACACCTCCTCAGTTAGGAAGGACAGAAAAACTGGCAAAAATGTTAGTATCTTTGCTGCTCTGTTATTTAGCATATTCACAGAGAAGGGTTACATTGATAAAAACATCAGCTGTCATATTTACCTGAATATTGCCTAAGCAGGCATGAGATTTTCATGAATAAACTGGGGGTATGAATATGCAAAGGGTCAGACTGTGCCAAGATGGTCCCAGGAACATCTTAGAGAAAAGACTCACCTGCTGTTTGAAGGGCAAACATCTAGCGCAGGCAACGTGTACTTTTTCACCTCTTTAGACCACCTGTGATGCATGTGTGTCTGCCAAAGCTGCTGACAGATAGAGTGCACCAGACATAAAGCATCTCCAGAGACTCGTCTTTCTGAGCTAGGCATAGTTGGGCTCCCTCAGAGTCCAATGGCTTTCCCTGTAATTACATCAAGGAACACCAACCATACCAAGACAAAACTGTATTTTATACAAAACACATTTATTTTTCCTGGTCGACTGTTATTCCAGTGTTTGAATAACTTCTTAGTAGTTTATTCAGGGTCACAAGGGAAGATGGTAGCRGAGCTGGGGACAAAGTCGAGGAGGATCTGATTCTCATTCTTCAAAAACTCTGTCCACCAAGGAATGCAGCTTCCCAAATCAAAGTGAATGTGGTGAGTTCAAAGAGGAACCAACAAACTGACCAGTTAATCCAAGCATCATTTCTACAAATGACACATCATATTTTATAGATGTGCCCCACTCATTTTTTTGACAAAATTGCTTTCCCTAGAGGGAATAAAAAGTCCTGTGTACTTGAAACTGATTTATGGAGAGATTTATTGGTCATTGAATGCAATTCACTTTCTTCACCAGCAGGCTACAGTGGATGAGATATCTGTGGAAACAGCCATGGAAAGGTTGATAGAATATCCATCCAGCCTTTCCTCACAGGGAAGATGCTCTAGTCCTCTGATCATCTTTGTAGTCTTATGCTGGACTTCAGCCTAAATTGCCAGACAGATGATAAGATAAGCTCACGAGACTGCAGATAGGCAGGACATCCTGCCAAATACACAAGAAGGATGACTGGCAAAACCAAAACAAGATAAGCAGTATTGTGAACAGAACCCCCTCCTTTCGTGGAAAGAGGCTATAGCATAAACACATAAACGTAAGGCCTAAGAAAAAAAGAAGAAGAAGAAGAAGAAGAAGAAGAAGAAGAAGAAGAAGAAGAAGAAGAAGAAGAAGAAGAAAGAAGACAAGTCCACTTCAGTTCTTTCTTCTCTCATCAATGAGCTCTCCAGCCTAACTACCTTGACTTCAGCAACAAAGGACCACCAAGAACTGCAGCCATCATCACTGCACTACTGTATACTTGCAGCTAACTTAGAATATAATTGCTAAAGACTAACAGTTTCATTCATGTGTTGATGACAGTGATCTGTGAGAATTAACTGCTAAAAGAAYTGTTTGAATTTAGTAGGCTTATTTCTGAAGTTTATTACTTCTCTGATCTATCAGTCCTCTAAACACTTCATAATGGTGATGTCTTTCCCTAAGTTTATACACATATTCGGGGTCTATACCTGCAACAGAGGTTTTCTGCAACAGCAGGAATTTTTTTACAGGRAATCCCAACTGATCGTAAGAGGTGTGCACACATGCTATGGAAACTGAAGGAGTATTATATAAGATGGAAAGATCTTCCACCGCAAAGAAGAGTGAGTAGTTTGGTGACTTCATAACGTAACCTTTACATCTTCAACATCCATATGAACAACACAACAGGATCTGTAGCCTAATCTGCATTCACTGGGTTGCTGTTGAGCTCTTTAAACTGAGACAATTGCTTCAGTTATATTCATAATGAACATTTGTTCACATCAGAGAAGCCTTATTCACAGAGAATCCCAGAATCAGTAAGGTTGGAAGGGACCTCTAGAGGYCATCTAGTCCAAACTCCCAAAGATTTCCTGGTGCTGGTTCCACTGAGGTTTGAACCCAGGACCTTCTGCATGTGAAGCAGATGYGATAACCACTACACTATCCCTTGTCACAGTTRACAGTACTTTACAATTTAGCATACCTGTTGGCAAGGTCATCAGAAATACCAAGACAGTGGACAATAAACTTACGTCTTGCCCCAAGAATGAAAATATTCACTTTTTATCATTCTCCGATCTTAAAGCTCTTTTCAAAAGTGAGCAAAGCACATCTAATTTACAAATGAGAAGAAACKAGGTCCAGGGAGAGGAAAAGCTTATAATCTGTTTTAGCACTGCAAGACAGCATCAGTGGCTGCAGAGAGAAACCACAGCTTCTRGCTTCCAGTTGTACAGCCTGGCTTTTCAAGTAGGCTGCCTCCTTCCAGAACATGATTCAGCACCAATTGTCCAGAACATCTGAGGGCCAAAAGATGGAGAAAAGCTCCTGGTGGGATTTGTCATGTCAACATCTTTAGGCARCAAAGTGATTTTGGAAATCTGACCCACAGACACATGAGCAGACTAGCTTTGAATACTTTCCCACATCCTATTCATAAACAAAGACCTTCMTTTTAAGACAATAAACTTGGTGGTGTCCTGAGYTTGTTTATTAATACGTACTGTTTATTAACTCCCTTTAATTATTACACTTCCATGCTRATATGTACGGATCTCTCTATATGCCGTGACCATGAACTAGAATCCTTTTATTCATAATTTGTATTATGGTAATGCCCAGAGGCCATAAGAAGGAAGAAGGTTTCATTATCCTGGGTCCTAGATAGGCTGCCAGGAAGACACACTCTCTTGCCCCAAGAGTTTATAGCTTAATTTATGAAAAGAGCATTAGAGCTGGTGAAAGAGAAAGGTTCTTAAGAAGCTGTGACCTAATTTGCCGTTCTAGTTTCCCATGCTGTCTTGCAATGCTGATGGCTTTGTTTTGAAATGTTTGTCATTGTGCGGTAAAACAAAATATGGAGGCATGGAGAGSGGGGCACTTCTCTCCACAGAAGACATGTTTAACTGGGCATTTGTTAAATTGTCTACTTCAGACAATTTGAGAGAAATGAGAGACAATACAGCTAAGGGGGCCTCGCCAAACCATCTGATCTTTGTGGTAGCCCCATGCAAGGGTTTTATTGCTGTCTGTCAATCAGCCTACATGTTTGGCATGAGTTGTGGGTTCCTTTCCCTCAGGCAGTCGATGACATTAAATTAGTGTGTTGTTAATGTTGTTCTCTGAGTTATAAAAACATGAGTTTATACCCTAATTTGTGAAAGCAGCTACCATAGCATGCAAACAACAGAGGCAAATGTGAACAATTAAATATAGAGTTCATTTTGTGATGGAATAGTTTTGAATGTAACACCAGAAAATGTACTAGAAAGAAAAGAAAACTGTAAGTACATCTAGCATTTGACCRGCAAAATGTCCCTGAATTGGCATTCTGAACTGTCCTTCCACACAAAATTGACCATGGTTSAACCTGTAACTTCTCACTTGCAATGAGATTTAGAACTGGGATTAGGGGACATGAAATAACACTGATAGGAACCAAATTCAAAATAAACAAAAGGAAGYGGTTCTTCACACAACAGACCAGCAGAACCCCTTAATAAAGGATACTGTAGATTCAAAAAGTTTATACAGGTTGCAAGGAAGACTGAAAAGGTTGGAGAAGCTTATTGAAGGTCAATAAATCCTGGTCAGGCTCATAAAACCTCTAAATTGAAAGAGGCCGAAGGCTGAGAGAGTATTATGGAAAATGCTGCAGATATTTGCCCTCCCTTATGTTCTTCCCTAGGCCTCCACTTATCATTGACATTGGAAACAGTATACTGAACCAGAGAACTGTTTAGTATGATCTSCTACTCTTGTATTACATTTTATGTTCTTAACAAGCATACCAGGATTATTCAGGTTTAGTGGAGGGGTTGTTTTCTTTTCAGCTTCCCTTTCCCACTGAGTAAAAGAGACAAAAGCATAGCTCTTCATGTGAACGTGTAAGTAAGATTTTATACACAATCCAACATGCAGGCTAGATGTCTGCTTTGATGGGTGAGAGTAAAGGTCATTCTCGTATCACAGAAAAAAACCTTTTTTTCCTGTCAGGTCAGAACTCTGCCTTCCACTGACAATAGTGTATATCATTGTTGAAGTAAAAGCTACCRAATTTGAGTAAAAATCCCATCAGTTTCAACAAATTACATAGATCAAATGCACCTAATCCTGTGGCACCATGCCAAAAGGATGAAAAATTACTTGAATAGCTGTTTTCACTTTGATCTGCTAGGAAACACATAAAACCGTACTTTTCTCTTCTTATAGCAAGAAATYCATTTCTGTAGCCACTGTTGGTAGCGTTGAAGGAAAAAAAATAAAAAATAAAAGAATACAGGTTAATTCAGCTTCCAGCCCACTACAACATACCACAAAGCCCTCAGCTGCTTCATGTACAGCTTTCACCTCAAAAGAGTCTAACAATTTCCTTCTTGTTTCTAATGTAATGATTAATACACAGGCTCCAAATATATGAAGACTTAATAAAACACCCCATACCATGCACACATATTGGATTGAATTAATCATTCCTTGAAGGTGTCAGAAGTTCTGCCAGCAGTTCTTCCTGGGAAACAGCACTTCTTCTCCTGAAGTGTTATGTGCAGTTTATGAAGGGGGTACCTGGGTTCTGCAAGACTAGAAGGAAATCCTGCTTTTCATTGGGTAATTAGTAACCCAGAAACAAAATACTTGCTCAAAGAACGCTCTCAGCCTCATTGGAAAGGACCAATGCTACCCAGAAAAATGTCTCTTGGAAGATGGTGCAGTGGAAAAGCAGGCAGCAAAAACAGACAGAAGGACACTCCTACTCCTGGGAGGAGAGACCTGACCCCATTCATCTGGAAACAGTGCCGGCCAGGACACTCATTTCTTTTCATTTACAGCAAGGAAGAAAATGAAGAACATTAGTGTACAAGGGTTAGAAGATAAATATGTCTCTTTTGACTACTTTTCTAAGGCATTCTTACACTAAGCAAACACAGAACTGTTCTCCATTCTTTCAAAAGTTACTATACTCTGTTTGACTCAACAGGTACCACGCTGGGAGGCCAAATGTGGCCAAAGATAAGAGTTCACCTTCGCTGGTTAGTGAAGAAACTTTTGGRACTATCTATGACTGCAGGCAATTAGTGTTTGTCCATACAGACTACTGACAGCATTAAAAATAAGAGGTTGATCTCACCATCTCAACAGCTGAACCAGCTTTAACAGTATCCCTAGAATAGGCACAACTGAGGAAAGTTTTTCTTATGAGAGATAAGTCACTCAGGCAAAAGTGTATCTATCTTATGAATTCGAATTTGTAGAACGTGAGGGGGAATTTCTTCCCTGTGAGAGTGACRGAGCACTGGCACAGGTTGCCCAGAGAGGTTGTGGAGTCTCCTTCTCTGGAGATATTCAAGGCCCGCCTGGATGCAACCCTGTCTAACATGCTCTAGGTGATCCTGCTGAGCAGGGAGGTTGGTCTAGATGATCTCCTGAGGTCCCTTCCAACCTTACCGATTCTGTGATTCTATGTTTGTTTCCTTCAGCATCATTAGCAAAGTTGATAGTCTATAAGACAGTAGTGCTTTGGAAGCCCAAGTGAACAAATGGTAGTTCTGCTGTGCCAAATTCTCTACTAACTAAAGGACAACCTGGGTGAGATTAATTTTACTTAACCCTAGACATTTGCCTGTAGATCTACATCTAAGATAATCACCCTACTCTCCCTCCCTAGGCCATAAAACACAATCAGCATGTCTAGGGAATGATTCATCTGAGTCTATACTAGGGTCTATACTAGGCAGTCTATACTAGGGTGAAGTAAGTCACACCTAAAAGCTTGCATTTATCTGCAAAAGGTGTGAACAGAGTTGAGGTTAACTATCTCAGATTTAAATAGCTTTTAGACATCTGTATTTAAGTAACTAATCCCATCTTTTCTGTTCTTAAGGGCTTTGGTCCACAAAGGAAGTAATTTACTGGCACAAATCCTGCTGGCAAGCTATTTTCCAAAGATTCCTTGTAAAGTGCTTACGAGATCATYTAGTCAAACAGTAAGTAATCTTACTGGGCCAGACAACAAGAGACAAGTAAAGGAACATAACCAGACAACTGGATGAAAAAGGGAGCCTCCCTTTCTCCCTTAGATGCTTGGACTATGCCAACATCCATCGCTTAGATCAGCAGGAACACAACTGTGGAAATCAACTGAGTTTGTTCTGAGCAAAGCAAACATCTACCTCTGTGAGTAGACTGTGCACAAGTGCAGCCCAAGCTCTGGGCAAGGACATCAAAGAGTCAGAAGGCTTTTAACTGATACAGGAGACAAGGTTCCTTTCCAAATCAGTGCTTTGGAAGAGGCCRAGAGAACCTACCTGCTAGAGCCACCAGGTACTTCCAAGTAAATGAAGATGTCTATTGATCTCTCCTGAGTAGCATAATGAATCTGAGATTTCAGCGGATACAAAGTGATTTTTGGGGGGTTTTCTTCCAAATATCACAGAGAACACCTGCAAATCAGCATTCCCACCTCACTCCGTATCACAGTCTGTGCTTTCCCTTCAATCCTTTTTTTCCTCCAAACTCATCATTTGCTTTTTTAGCTAATAATTCAAATCACCTTGAGGACATAGCCATTTTGCTTCCTCATGTAAAGCATGACATATTGGATAAAAAACATGATTCCTCTATTGAGGAAGGAATGGTGATCAGTAGGTGATCACCCTTTGAGTGAAGGAAAGGTGATCAGTAGATGCTCAGCCTTTGAGTGAGAAGAAGATGCTTTCATTATTTTAGACCTGTATCCCTGCAATTAGCAGCCCACACATCATCTCAGGGAAGGCATCACCAAGACTGCTAGCAGAAACCCTCATGCTCAAACTGTGTGCTAATAGAYTGAGGCAAAATATGCTAGTTAGTGTCTAATTAGTCAGCTCTGTATGTGCACCAAAGGCAGTCAAAAACATGTGTTCTACTTTGAGTTTCAGGAGACCACCACAGGAAACAATATTTTATTATTATGCAGATTTTTTGATTTCTTGCTTTTAATGTAGGACAGATCTTTTCATCACTCACTGCCATATCTAAGAAAATGAGAAAGTAGAAAGAAGTTGGAGAATAAATATTTCATCAGATGAACCAAGGAATTATTAATCCTCTTCTTCTTGTACAGAATATAAATATATATAATTTCCAGCAGAAGGTGACTGATGGTTCAGATCAACTACAAACTTTCTTATTTAGATTGAAGTAGACATGTAAAGTATATGAGACCACACTGGGCCAATCAAGCAAGCCAACACATTGGACTCTCTGTAAAAATATAGCAGAGAGGAGGCACAAGGGAAGTCTCAGGCAGTATTTTCCTTCACCAGCGCAGATTTCAGCCCAGGTAGATATTTCTGTAACCTCCTCAGCAGCTTGGAGTAAGTGAGCCACTCACCATACAGGCCTCCTCTAGTGAGCAGGATGCACTCCTCACATGACAAGAACTATTTTTTTCCCTTTCACAAGGCCCTTCTTTACATGGAAAAACATATCTGGAGCCTATCACTCTATTCTATTCTTGAGATTCAACGGCTTTACTATGTCTATAAAAAAAGAAAACTAGCGATTAAGAATTATAGAACTCTGAGAGTTGGGAAGGGAATCATTTTTCCTATGTTTAGTTATCCAGAAGGCAGATAGTCCTGTTTGAAAGAATCATCCTGCATGGAGGATATCTTTTTGTTCTCATTCCTTTTCCATTTTGTTGGGGAGGAARGTGGGGGGTTTTGGTTTGAGGTTTTTTTTATACTGCTTTGTACTGGGTTTTACTGTTTAGGGCTGAAAATATCATGTAAGACATGTTCCAAGACTGTAAGTTAAACTAATAAAGAGTGACAACCAAGAAAACCTCTGTTAAAGTCTTCTGAATTTAAAAAAAAAAGATTACTATCATCAAAACATGAAATGGGGAGAGCTTATTTCAGAGCAGAATTTCTGCAGATTCTTTGCATCTCAAAGCATAAGTCAGATGCAGATTTGACATGAATTAATACATCCCAAAATACATAATGAAAATGAATAGTTGTGATTCTGCATGCTCATGCAAAAGGAAATTGTTTGTCATTTATAAAAGTCCTCTCACTGACGTAAATAGGTCTGTTTGTACAAAAGCTGAGGCTTGCTGAGTGAACCTGGTTGTTCTAGCACAAGGAGTGGGAATCAGACACATACCCTAAAATTGGACTTGTAGATTAGGTGGGGCAGTAATGTGAGCTGCAAGAGGAGGAAATGCCTGCTGCATGCACATACTGGATCAGCTCATCCTGATCTGTGCTTCAACCTTTGGAGAAAGATTAAAAAATGAAACCACAAATGGAAAAACAAATCTCTGGAGTTTTTCTAAAAGGCTGTGTTAGGGCTTTCACTGTGTACTTTTGTTTTATGTTACAGACAAAACAATGAGTCATCTTTAAAAGCTGCTAATTGATTGGGTTGTGATCATGTGACCCATCAGCAGTGTGTGTTGTTTTAATGTATTTTATAGCAAACAAACAAAAAGAGAAAAGATGTAGTTGCAAAAGAGATGGCAAAATGGTCCTGTTTTGTATGTAATGTAAAGAAGAAAAAGACCCCATATTTCAACAGTCAGCCTAAAATGCTCTCTAAAATGCGAACAGAGTCGTTCTGTACAGAAGAAACTACTTTAGACAGTTAAACTGAATAAAAAGAGCACCAGAGTACACAGGATGAAGTACAGTCCAGCCTAACTGGCCACAGGGTTCAATTGCCCTTTACAAATTTTTTGATCACATAGACTGAAATTTCCCGTTCTGAGAGTCTGCTTCAGGCTGATTTTCTTTTTCTTTATAATTTCATTGACAAAATTCACCTGTTTCTGTGAATGAGACTAGGCAAAATGCTGGTTTCTCTACAYGGTTTCCTAAGAAGCCTTTTGGGTCTCTTCAGTGTAGATGTTAGATTTGACAGAGTGGCTGCCCCTCTCTCAAAGACTTGCCTAGTCTTGTTAGGAAAACAAAAAATTGTGCCCACACATGGCATAGATTACAAGATTTTGATAAACTTCCATGCATACTGGCTCATTAGATGTTTGCTGGTGCTTTGCCAGCATCAGCCATGCCCCAGCCCAGGGCTCAGAAGGACCTTTTTTGCCATTTCAGCAAGAGCCAGGAGCTGAAACTGAAAACAGGAGGAGGCTTTCTCTGGTGCCCTAGCCTAGTGATGCCCTGATATCAGAGAGGAGGGAAGCAAGATCCAGCTTGGAAGGAGARAGTCTGGAAAGTTAGCTGAAGCAAAAAAGTTTGGAGAAGAAAGGGACAGAGACTACTTRCTGCTAAATATACTGTCCTCAACGGCCTCAACAGCGCTCAACATCTGTTGTCCATATTACTTAACTATTAGCTTGCTCCACCTTTTCCAAGGTTCCACTTGTGCTCGCTGTCTCTAAGAGACACGTACACATAAGACCATGACTTTTAACCCCATTAACTTTAACTTTTTTTTGCCAAATTACAAATTCTCACAGAACAGGATGTTCAGTTTTCACTGTGCTCTTCTTCATTTCTTCAGGGGACATTTATTGCTTCCTAGCTCCACTGAGTCCTTCACAAACCCCATAAGAGAAGGAAAAGGTTTTTGGCTTTCTATTTAAGACTATGAATTGTAGTAGAGAGGGAATTAAGTAATATAGAAGATTCTCTAATTTGGGGGTTCTCATTTGTGACACTCAAGACTTGTTTTCCCCAGTATTTACCATGATCTGGCACTTTCTACATTCAAAGCGTAGCTGCTGCTGTTCACTTGCAGCTGTGAGTGCTCACCCTTTCTGCAAATCAGATCCAAGGTTCAATCAGGTCCAAGGCTCTAAGAAAATGAGACATAGACAACCAGTGATGAGCTGTGCAAGTGGTACTTCAGTGATCCGCTTACCCTAACTAGGAAACTTTACATGGTTCATGTCCGGCCTGCTCCTCTACTCTGAGAACTTCCTGGTTTTGGTGGTGTCATTCTCATTACAGATTGAAGACACGGTATTTATGGCCTCAGAAGGGGTCCTTGTTATGATAYTACATGGTTGGTCTGCAATAAACACAATTGGCCCTGTGATTAATTTCTCCAGAGTGCTTGTCTGACAGCTRCATTGGGAGCTGGCTTCTTGCTCACTATTTATGTGCCCAGTGTTAAAGTGGTTTGAATGCACCATGACCTAGGGGTGCTTCCAGAAGCAAGGCTGATCTTTATATACTAATATATAAAGATAGATCTCTGTGAGATTCTAGATGACACCTTCCAGGTAGATAAATTCATTAAATTATACTGCCTTGCAAAACCACTTCATCCACTAAATGAAAAAACAAACTCTGAATTATCAAATGAAGTGTGACAGCTCTACTAACAAAAGAATACATTGTTATCTCTGGTGAAAAAGMTGAAAATCAGCTGGGAAAAAAGGTCTTTGAACCTTCTTCTGCCATGATGCAAATCTTTGAACCTCCTCTGCCATGATATAATCCAGAAGAAATTCTAACTCATCCTAGAGGCAAAATTTGAAATAACCACTAACAATGCAGATACAATGAACCACTTGTATAAGGAAAAAAATTAAATATTCGTAGTTAATTTTGTTGTTAACGAAATGAGTTAAAAGTAGTTTATTTGCTGTAAGAGAAAGATATTGATCCAAACCCCTATGACAGCCTAACTCCCTTTTTAGGCACAGAGATAAGCTGTTGCAGAGTTAGGCCCTTAAAATACACTTTTGTGGGTTTTGGCCTCTAATGCTATTTGAAACAGAAGGGAAGATTACATTTTCTTTCAGTAGTAGGGCCTTGAGTGTCAATGAGGTTATTTGCTCAGATCCAAACAAAAAGAAYTTGAATTTGAATAAGCTGTATGAAGCTTTGAGGGAAAAAAAGAAGGTATATATATGCTTCCATCCATCTTGMAAAACTGGGGGAGAACTAGAAGTCTTTCATCCAACAACCAGGGGGAATAGAGATGCTGAGAAGCAAAGGCCTCATAGAAAGTCAGCTGCAGAACAGTAAGCAGACACAGGTCTTAACCCAATTCACTATCTGCCAGTCAAAGCCTTTCCATCCTGAAGAAGCTCAGSTAGTACGTAGAAACAAGCTTCAGGGCATTCAATGATTAATACAGCTGTATGAAACTTCTGCAATGAAACACCAAACCAAGCAGATAACTCAATACAATCCTGATTTTCTCGTAGCCACCATGCTTGATCAACACTCTTCAGAATATCCTCCAAGGTTCAGAAACAGTCTCACAACTTTGAGTTGTGGCTTGAGTAAACCACGGCTGAGTTTCAAGTTGAATGGCCCTATTTATAGTTTCTGGCAGAAACCAGACCAAACTCAGTGGTTTTGCATGGTTTCCATCTGTGAGCCGGCAAAAATTGGCCATTTCAGCTGATTTTTGTTTTGGGTTTTTGGGGTGGAGGAGAGTAAAGACGGAAGGTTCATTCAAAAATCAAAATGATGTGCAAAAATAAGGGTGTGCGAACCTCACCAGCCAAAACTACGAAAGGTTGACATAGAGCCCTGGGAACAGAAACCACGGCAATTTTCCTGTCTCCCATGGTAAGCAAAGACTGTGGTRAGTGAGAGTGCTGTAGAAAAAATGTTTGAGAGGATCTCCACAAACAGGAGGTGGAATGAATGGATGAGAAGGCAATTGTTGCTCCTAGTTGGATCCTGTCCTGCTACAYTAAGAACTTCAGCTCATACATTTATAGCAAAAGCCTTTGTAGCTTGCATCTCTCAGTTGTGATGRGTGTTTCACACCCTAAAGCATACCAAGAAGAAGCTGTGTGTTCTTCTCCATGGTTGGAGCAAAAATATGAGAAGCCTGAAGGTGCTGAGCCACTGAGTCAAAGTGTGACTATAAGGAAGTAACTCCAACTTCTTGTGCTTCAGTCATACAAGTCCAAACTAGCTTAAAGAGTAGGATTCACTTAAAAAAAACCACCCATTCTGACTAACTTATCTGTTRAGTCACCTGCATGTGATATCACTGGAAGCTTTCTTAGTGTATGAGGGACCTTCCCAAAAGTATAATCACCCTAGGCTCAGATTCATGATACTGAAAAGGGAACTCCTTTTAAAAAAAATCAGAAAAGGCCAACAGAAACTTTGGATACTTAGTGGCCCAGGTACCATTTTCCAAGGGGATAACTGGAATCACTATTCTTTTACTCTTTTACTGTTGCTCATTTTCACTGAATTCTTTTCTGCCTTAACATCGCTTTCAAGGGGATGAATAAGCCAGAACGAAAAATGATTGAATTCTGCTCACTAAAATCGAAGATGTCAAGATGTGCTTTTTTTCCTTTCCTCCAGTGGAGAGAAAATCAGTGAAGCTGAATTATATTATCTTCCATGGCATTTCATACTGTACTGAARGATACACAGCTATTTGGAAAGCATTAAAAAGACTCCAGTAAAACTTGAGTGAAAAAATAATGTAAACTTATGTTATTCACACAGAATAATAGCTAGAACAGAAAATGTATTAAAAGGGTCAAGCCCATTCTCTTCCTCCGATCCCAACAGTACTCTCCCAAAGACTTATTCTTGACTCTATCTCGCAGGCAATGCACAGAGAAATGAGGACAGACACAAAAGCTAGATTCACAACAGAAAACGAAATATAGGCTGAGAGCTGGATTAAGACCTTCAAGCGCTGTAACTTTTTGTGCTGGCTTTAGCTTAAGAGGAACTCAGATACAAATGTTGCCTGTACTGTGCTGGGGAGGAGCTGAGCTAAGGATATCTGCTGTAGCRCATCTGACCTTTCCTGAGCCAGCCAGGCATTGCAAACAAAAGCATTTGACGATGACAAGACACCAGATGTCCTCAAGATCCGTCTTACCAAAGAGGGTGAACTCATGCAGGATCCATATGCCCATTTCTGTTTTGTTCCCTTGATCAAAATATTAATAGCCATAAATTTCAGCCAGTGTTGAAGGAAAAAAAGCCTTATCATTCATGCAAAATGTTAATCATAGTCAAGGAATTTGTTTTTAGCCCTAATCARTGGATATAATTGTACTGTGTGGTTGTCAGTTAGGAAGATTATTCAGGGAGAAAGTAATCTTGCTTCTTTTGCATTAACAGCAGAGGTWACCAAAGTTTAGTATACCACATTTACCACTACAAATACGCATACTATTTGAATGTTGCATGCTGTGAGAGAGTCAAGTAACTCTCCCCATACCTAAGTAGAATTAAACACAGAATCACGAAAAGGTGGGAAGGGACCTCTGGATGTCATCTAGTCCAACTTCTGACCAGAGCAGGACCAGCTCTGAAGTTAAGTCAGGTTGCTCAGGGCCTCATTCAGTTGAATTCTGAGTGTCTCTAAGAATGGCAATCACACAGCCTCTC
>NW_028186423.1:913422-927771 GCF_003343005.1 Rhea americana
GTTGCAATTTCCCTTCCTGCAACTTGGGTCTGTTGCTTCTTGTCCTCTTACTGTGCATCTCTGAGAAGGGTCTGGCACTAACTTCTTCTTGCTGTTAGCTCCCCCTAAAGCCATGTCTTCTCCAGGCTGAATAAGCCCTCTTCCCTCAGCCTCTCCTTGTACACCATGTGCCCCAGCCCCCTTGCCAGCCTTGTGGCCCTCCAGGTTCACTCCACTTCATTAACATTCTTGCAGACCTGCTGTGAGCAGTGGCCCAGCCATGGTCAGCACTGAATCATAAGGAGATTTAGGATGGAAGGTACCTTTGGAGATTGGAGCTGGTGTGGGTTTCCTCCCCTCCTCAAGAGCAACGAGGGGTCACTGATGTAGCTGTTGATGTTGCTTTAGTGATGCCAAGTTAATAAAGTTTGGGAAGCCTTATTCTTGAGTGGAAACTACCAAAATATGTCCAGATCCTGCAATTTCCTGCAGCAGCACAAATCCTCCCTGCCTTTATATGAATGCCTGAGCACAAGAYACAGGATCTTCATATTTAAAGGTTTTAGTAGTATAAACCTTACTCTGTGGGAGTCTATTTATATCTCACTGATTCTAGCAGCCTTGGTTGTCTTTGTATTGCCCACTAGTCATGTAACCTGGCTCTTACCCAGGATGGTGTTACTGGAAGACAGTGAGTATCTTGGCTATGCTTTGAGAAGTGGCCAAGAGGCAGCTGAGTGTAATAAAGATCATAACATGGATCTTTGCCCTTCCCAAATTGTAGGGCTGGCCTGGCAGTGATCTGGTCCCTACAGTGTATCTGCTTCCATTTATCTGAGCTCAGAGGTAGAGAAGAAAATTTCTGGTCATACACTCAGTGAAGTAACTAAGCTGGACCTCTCTCCTAAGAGTAATAGAACACCTAAAATTAAATAAAATGTGAAGGCTTAAGCAAACAAGTCCTACCGTTGCAGAGACCTAAGGGCTTTGAGGAGAGCAGAGCCTGCCACCTCCCTAGGGAAGTGTGTGGGACACTTTGGCCCTCCAGAGGTACACAGCCTGCTTTCCGCAAGCTCGGGCTGACTTGCCACCTTATTTTGTCAAGGTTCACAATTTCAGCTTGCCTTTCCCCCTTCCCCTATATGCCAGAAATATAGAAATCTTTTATTCCCTCTCCTCTTTCTTAGACAGCTCTCTCTTCGGACTCAGCTTCTTCACCAACTATTTGAAACAACTAGCCTAATTATCAGCTGGTGAGAGCCAGGTGAGATATAACCCACACCTAGGATTCATGCCTTGTTGTGG
This sequence comes from Rhea americana, assembly GCF_003343005.1. Lineage (NCBI taxonomy): Eukaryota > Metazoa > Chordata > Aves > Rheiformes > Rheidae > Rhea > Rhea americana. The sequence continues at coordinate 914,707 of NW_028186423.1, forward strand.
CCCCAAAAGTGCCGAAATAGTTTTCAATCATCTTTTTTTTTCAAGAGGAAATTCTCCTGTTGTTGTTTGTGCTGTCACTAATGCAGCTTTTAGCTGCCTGAGAAGCCCAAAGTTCCTGTATACAGCAAAGAATGAGATCCTATGTATTTATTCAGTGGATTAAAGATCTTATATTAGTCAAAAAGACACAAATGTCAAAGGGAAAAAGGACTGCAGCATAACTCTCAGAAATAGTCAGACTCCAATTACTGTAATTATATCTTTCAAAGGTAAGGTATGAAAATTATCACGTACATGAGGGAACAAGGAAAGCAGGGAGAACAGTACCTTATTTTTCATCTTATCTTTGTCTCCATGCCATTGTACTGAATTGCCATGATTACATTTTGTTAAAATCTTTTCATTTTTCTCACTACTCTCTGAGGATGTAAGGCTGGGTGAACAAGGCAGGGTTATCAACCCAAATTCAATTTCAAAAACACCTAAAGGGAAATGCTCATGAAAATGCAGACTTCAGAAAGATCAGATTCCTGTCAAACTTCCCTTTATGTATTTGTAAGTGTATGAATAAGAGAAAATTCTTCAGTGCTGGRTTTTTGATTGGTTGGTTGATTGGTTTTGGTAGCAAAATTAAGGACATAAAAAACCCTCCAACAGAAGGGAATTTTATTTGGCAAAACATGACTTCTATGGATTTTACTTTTCCCTGCTTTCCTGAACTTTCTCCAGGACCTCAGGATCTTTCCTGCTCTTGAACAGCTGACTTATCTCCAGCCATCTTTGCAATCGCCTCTCAGTCACTGTGTACCTGCACTGGCTGCAGCTGGGCTCCCCACCAGGTTCTGCTTTCCTCCCAGTTAGACAGTGTCTCCTGCACCACAAGTTGCACTTCACATAATCTCATCTTGTTAAATAGTGTCTGTGTCACTGAGAACAATGTATTTTTACCCCCTTTTTTTGAATATTGATGTCATCAAAATAGCTTGTGATTTTTTTCCAGAAAATTCAGTTCCTTGGACCCTTTATAGTACCCTTATAGTATGAGGCCTTCATCCTTCATGGCAGGTCAGAGGCCTTCTGCAAACCTAGCCCTACAAAGTACAGAGCACTCTGCATGTATCTGATGTCAGTGGGGCTTGAGGCAGCCTCACCAGGCAGGAGCCAGGACACAATCTGGAAATATCTGTCTTGCAACAGAGCCTTCCAGAAGGTGTTTTCTGTAAGTCTCAGAAGTCATCAGTTCCAAAGGAAACCACAGGAACACCTGCCATTCTCCTTTTTACAGTCAGTCTAGAGCTCTCCTGGGAGAGGAGAAGGCTAAAGAGACATGAGGGGAACTAATGAAGGGATGGAAAAGGAGAACAAGTATGAGGATCAATGGCACAGACATGTGTGGCAAGGGAATTGAGAGAGAACACCAGAAGAGCATGCCTGACAGCATCTGTTATTTCCCAGAAGGCATCTGAGGAGCTGGTGAACACTGTTTGATGATGCCGCTCTTTGACATATGAGTGGACAAGGCAGGGAAGCAAGTCCCACAGTCATCTCCTCCCTGTTAAATTTTCTCCTCTTGGCATCATGGTGGACAATTTGGCCCWGGCTGGGAGGAAGTAGATGAAAAGTTCCTGTGACATGCTGAGACCTTGGGTGGGGAGGGTGTAAGTGAAGAGGTGAAACCTCAGGGATCAGAGAGGGCCAGTGCAAGCATGCAAGGGTGTAGTCCCCAATCCGTAGTGGAAGGGAGTCCTCTGCCACCATCAGAAATGCTGCTAACATAAAACCCACGGCCAGGTTCCATTTGTGTGAGGTTCTCCTCCCAGACCTTCCAGATGACTTTCGGGGAACTCACAGTAACTATACATAATGTGATGTGGAAATGGAACCGAACCGAGAACAGATGTAGTAAGAAAGCTGTTCTGTGATAAAATAAACTATTCATATTTCTCTTCCTTCAGTGAAAGCTCTGCACAGAAAAGACTTGCTGAGGTGAGACAGCTGTATGGATTCAGCTTCTTAACTCAAATAATTCACAGAACTGGCAATGACCAAGACAAAAGCGGAGTTCCTAACATTACTTTGGACTTTGATAAAATGATTTGAAGACTCTGATTTTCAATCTCTCTTTTTGAAGTAGGAATTTGTAGTCAGGAATACTGCATTTCAAGGTAACCCTGATTAAATTAAGCCAGAGAGCACTAAATTCTCCTTGGAACTTTTTAAATTAATGACAGAAGACTTTATCAAAGCTTTTTGTTCCCCCTTATAAACTGTGTTAAATGTGGAATTAGTGCTTTTAAAACAAAAATGCAATTTAAAAATGCAGAGTGTTCAAACTAATATTGAGCACTTAGCTTCTCCAGTAATACCAGACAAATACTAGCCACACACAGGTCAGGGTAATATTGGTCAGAAATGCAGATAAAATTTCAGTGATGGACTATAGACCCAGTTTTTAAGACAATTAAAGATATAAATGTAATGGCTAGAATTCTCAGCTGAAATAAAGTGCAGATATTGAAGAGCTATCTGACAACTTCAGTGTGGATGCAGTAGATTCTCTCTGATTTGAGGTCTTTAAATAAAGGGTATCTGTCTTTTGAGAAACAATGTTTCAGCACAGCAAGGGATGATGACCTTGAGGCAGAAGTCTTTCAGTAAAATTTTCTGCTCTTTGTTTGCTGGAGCTCAGACTTGAGGGTAATACAGGCACTTCCAGCTTAAAATCTCTGAATGTCTGCATATATATATATACACGCAGAGTGTATCTAAAGCTCTCCATCTAGTGGCAGTTGTGAATAACCACGTCATGCTGATCATTTGGTCTAGGTTCAATAAGGTTATTAATGTGCCCCACATATGCACTGTGTATGCACATATAGGTACAGTGCCGCACTGCCTGCAGAGCCCATCTCATCCTGCTCTCACACGCTGTCTGTGCCAACTGCCTCCTTCCAGCTGCGACTGCAGCAGCAACAGCTTTGCCTACTGACAGTAATAATACGTGCAGAATGTGGGTTATCTGTAAGGTTATGTGATAGGGATCTAAAAGTTACAAGGGAAAAACTATATAATAATTCATCTTATGTACCTTTCCCCACAGAATTCTCATCTACATATAGCACCTTTCCTTTGAGATAAGCAAGGATTGTCTAATCCTTGTCAATTCAGACGCACCAACGCTGAAGTCGGGGCTGGGGAGATGGGCTGGCTCCATGCAGTCCTGCCTCAGACAGCRATCTGAAGATCCTCACCAGCTCTGTGAACTCACGATGCCAAAAAAAAACAAAAAACAAACAAAAAAATTAATAAAGAGCAGAGGGAGCAAGATGAAAGAGGAAGAAGGGATGAAGGCTAAAAGGTAAAGAAATAAACATTYATCATCCAAATTCTCTGTGATCTTCAATAAACCAAACAAAATCTATTACRTTTCCCCCATGGTTACTGAGTAGGTAAGTGTTAGACTTAGGTATGTATCAGAGAGCGCAGCATTTTGATTGCTCCTTCACCAGAGTCCCAAAAGGATATTTAAATATCTAGAGTCTAGCTCTGAGCTGGTAACCAAAGGCAACAACATTCCCATCTTTCACTCTGGTGACACCCAGGTGCTCCCCAGGGACACTTGACAAGCAGGGACACAGGTGTTGATCTTCATCCTTTCTCTGTAGCAGAGCTCTCACTGGTTTTGGTTTCTACCAGTCCTGAAGAAAGAGCAGGGTTCCTATAAAACCACCAGCAATCTGGTAGGCTTTTAGACAACTTTTATGCAGCTGATTGTTGGCCCGTTTGCAGATTTTCCAGCTGTTTGAATTTTTCCCCCCTGCTTTCCAGCTGTTGAATTTATACACTGGCCAGATGTCCCAAACCAGGGCAACTATCTTGCCTCTCTCAATTTCCTCATTGTGCAGCTTCTCCAGCTCTCTGCCARTCACTCTTTTCTAAGCTCTGCAGCCTTATGCTTTTTCCCAAAAGGATAATCTCATATCACCYTTATATGCCCCATCACTGGCTTGATGCATGACCAGCGAAGAAACAGTAGGAGGAATAAAAACGTGTACGTGTCAAGAAGCGTAAGATAGCTCCATCTCTGCCTCTATTCAGAGGCAGCGTGAGCAAAGACTGGACAATTCTAAACGAGGAGAACCATTTTCTCCCACCTACTCACAAACATCTAAAAGTCTGRTGTCAAAATCTGACATGGTCAGTGGAGAGAGCAACAGACACTCTGGAAGGCAACTCTGCTGGTCTGACTTAGATCCCTGTACTAGGAGGACAAGAGGAACCACTCCTAGGGATTATTTAAATTGATCATATTTCCCCCCCCGTTTTTCTACATCAAACCTAAAGGGAGACCATACTCCTTGATGTCTACCTTTGGGCAGAGGAGTGCAACCCTCATTAAAAAGACTGCTGAGAACTTGATCTAAATATCCAGAAAAGCTGTCTAGATAGCACGCAGACAGGCAGATTTCTCRAGGCAACTATTTTTAGTGAATTCTGCATTGTAAAATGAAGAGTTGCAGTCAACATACTTATTTGGCTTAGCAAAAAAGTACAGTCTAGGATAACCATTTCACATTTTGCTTCTGGAACTATGTAGCAAGTATTTTGCCCTTTGCATACAAATAATATTTTGCTACAAAGATACGAGTGGTTAGAACTACTAAAAAGCATTAGCACTTCAGATGTATTTTTGAAAATGTAAGAAACGTAAATGTTGCAGGCAATGTCAATCCAATGTTGCTGGATTTTGTTTTTGTTTTGCTTTTCACCGTGACACAAGGAGTGAGCAAGAAACTAGATTATTAATGAAACACAAGAAGAAATTCATCCAGGTTGTTTAACAGCTTTTACCCTCCACCCTTTCTCTCCTTCGAGAAAAATAACTGGTTCTGAGGCAGTAACATTTGGATACACAGAAAAGCATTAGATGTTTCCATTTACAGAACTGCATGGAGCACATAAACTGGGCATGATTCAGGAGATGGAGGAGATATTTTTCTTGTCACCAGTCTCTCCTATCTTAATGTGTAAGCTTTAGGATGATTATGTGGTTTGACATTTTTGTTTTGACGAAACATAAAATAAGTCATGGTGCTGAGAGCTATTACTTCTTCAGGACAGTGTCCCACCCCTTGGCGCTCACACACRGTCCTTCTCTTTGCACTGCGAACACGTGTGCAAGCAGCAGAAAGCTGCTGAGAATCTTATACAAAACTCGCCCTGCCTGCCGCCTGACCCGCTTCTGCTCCCTGTAAACTCAACAGCAAAATTCCCCTCAACTCTAATGTGAGCGGGAACTAACTTGGTGACCTCTTCCATGTGCATCTCTTGGGTGGCCTTTATTTCCCTTTTAATTATGAGGGGGTTCCCTGATCATCTTCTGTGCTAAGACCTGTGATAGCATCCTCCAATTTTGGTCTCCTAGTCTGCAAAGGGACCTAACGCAGGTTCTTTCATAGTACACAAATTAAAAAACTGAGTTGGGGAGAAAAGAATAAAAAAGATTATACGTTACAGAAAGAAGGGAAGGACAGAGTTGGTTTTTCAGTATGAAGAATTGCTCAGTTTTTCTCCAGGTTTTTCACTGCTGTTTCACAGAGACATGGTGGGATAGCCCACATGACTGGAATGCTGCCATGGATGGATATGTGCTTTTCAGGAAAGACAGGCCAGGAAGGCGAGGTGGTGGAGCTGCTCTTTGTGTGAGAGCGCAACTGGAATGCATCGAGCTCTGCCTAGGGGTGGAGGAGGAGGAGGCAGTTGAGAGCTTATGGGTAAGGATCAAAGGGCAGGCTAACACGGGAGACACTGTTGCCCACAACAACAGTCTACTACAGGCCACCTGACCAGGAAGAGAAAGTTGATGAGGCCTTCTGCAGACAGCTGGAAGCAGCCTCAAGATCACAGGCCCTGGTTCTCATGGGGGACTCCAACCACCCTGACATCTGCTGGAGGGACTACACAGCAAGGCACAAGCAGTCCAAGAGGATCCTGCAATGCATTGATGATAACKTCTTGTCGCAAATGGTGGCGGAGCCTATGAGGAAGGGTGTCCTGCTGGACCTTGTCCTTACCAACAGAGAGGGACTGGTTAAAGATGTGAAGGTTGGGGACAGMCTTGGCTGCAGTGACCARGAGATGGTGGAGTTCAGGATTAGGCAGGAAAGAAGTAAGGCAACAAGCAGGATTGCAACCCTGGACTTCAGGAGAGCGGGCTTTGGGCTCTTCAGAGACCTAATCGGAGGAATCCCATGGGTTAAGGGCCTAGAAGGAAGGGGGRTCCAGGAGAGCTGGCTAGTATTCAAACATYACTTCCTCCAAGCTCTAGAGCGGTGCAGCAAAGCGGGCAGGAGACCTGCATGGGTGAGCAAGGAGCTCCTGGCCAAATTCAGACAGAATAAGAAAGTACAGAGAATGTGGAAGAGGGGACAGGCTACTTGGGAGTATTATAGGAATGCAGTCAGAGCATGTAGAGATGCTGTGAGGAAGGCTAAGGCCCAGCTGGAATTGAGTCTTGCAAGGGATGTCAAGGACAACAGGAAGGGCTTCTGCAAATACATCATCAGCAAGAGGAGGACTAGGGAAAACGTGGGCCCGCTACTGAAAGGTGCAGGGGCCCTGGTGACAAGGGCTACAGAGAAGGCAGAATTACTGAATGCCTTCTTTGCTTCAGTCTTCACTGCYAAGGGCAGMYCTCADGARTCYYRSASCYTKGATGTGAGGGAGAAAGTCCAGAGAAGGGAAGACTTTCCTTTGGTTGAGGAGGATAGGATTAGAGACCTTCTGGGCAGGCTAGACATCCACAAATCCATGGGCCTGGATGGGATGCACCCACAGGTACCGAGGGAGCTGGYGGATGTTATTGCCAGGTCGCTCTCCATCATCTTGGAAAAGTCCTGGAGACCTGGAGAGATGCCTGAGGACTGGAAGAAAGCTAATGTAACTCCAGTCTTCAAGAAGGGCAAGAAGGAGGACCCAGGCAACTCTAGGCCAGTCAGCCTCACCTCCATCCCTGGAAAGGTGATGGAACAGCTCATTCTGGATGTCTTCTCCAGGCATATGGAGGAGAAGAAGGTGATCAGGAGTAGCCAGCATGGATTCACCAAGGGGAAATCCTGCTTAACYAACCTGATAACCTTCTAGGATGGAATGACTGGCTGGGTAGATGAGGCGAGAGCAGTGGACGTTGTTTACCTTGACTTCAGCAAGGCTTTCAACACTGTCTCTCATAACATCCTCCTAGGCAAGCTCAGGATGTGTGGTTAGATGAGTGGACAGTGAGGTGGACCAAGAGCTGGCTGAAAGGCAGAGCTCAGAGGGTCATCATCGGTGGTACAGAGTCTAGTTGGAGGCCTGTGGCTAGTGGCATCCCCCAGGGCTCAGGACTGGGTCCCATCCTGTTCAACTTCTTCATCGATGACCTGGCAGAGGGGACAGAGTGCCTCCTCAGCAAGTTTGCTGATGATCCCAAGCTGGTAGGAGTGGCTGATAACACCAGAAGGCCGTGCTGCCATTCAGRGAGACCTGGACAGGCTGGAGAGCTGGGCGGAGAGAAACCTCATGAGATTCAACAAGGGCAAGTGCAGGGTCCTGCACCTAGGGAAAAATAACCCTAGGCACCAGTACAAGCTGGGGGCTGACCTGATGGAGAGCAATTCTGCAGAGAAGGACCTGGGAGTGCTGGTGGATGACAAGTTGACCATGAGCCACCAATGTGCCCTTATGGCCAGGAAAGCCGATGTTCTCCTGGGGTGCATTGGGAAGAGTGTTGCCAGCAGGTCGAGGGAGGTGATCCTGCCCCTCTCCTAAGCCCTGCTGAGGCCTCATCTTGAGTACTGTGTCCAGTTCTGGGCTCCCCAGTACAAGCTACTGGAAGAAGTCCAGCGTAGGGCTACAGAGATGATCAGAGSGCTGGAGCACCTGCCCTATGAGGAACGGCTGCGAGAGCTGGGCCTCTTCAGCCTGGGGAAGAGAAGCCTGAGGGGGGAGGATCTTATCAATGTGTACAAGTACCTGAAGGGAGGGTGTCAAGGGGACGGGGACAAACTCTTTTCAGTTGCCCCGTGTGACAGGACAAGAGGCAATGGGCAGAAATTGAAGCACAGAAAGTTCTGCCTGAGCGTGAGGGGGAATTTCTTCCCTGTGCGAGTGACGGAGCCCTGGCACAGGTTGCCCAGAGAGGTTGTGGAGTCTCCTTCTCTGAAGATCTTCAAAGCCTGCCTGGATGCAACCCTGTCTACCATGCTCTAGGTGACCCTGCCTGAGCAGGGAGGTTGGCCTAGATGATCTCTAACCTTACTGATTCTATGATTCTGTGATTTCAGTTTCTAAGTTACTCAGGAGAATTTCTATATATACATAGTTCATTTACAAGCTCCTTACCTTCAGAATAAGAGATTTTAATTTCAACCTGTGAAAATTTATATTTTTTTTTCTTTAAAACTTATGACAATGCAAGTGACAAGAGCATCTGCATTCTTATTGGGTCTACAAGACAGCAGAAAGGAGCAAAGAAAATTACTTGGAAACCTAAAGGGGAAGTGAAGAGATTTAATCATATCTAAACAGAAAGATGTTGGAGGATTAAAAAAAAAAAGGGGGGAAACAGATAAAGTTCTCAGCTGGCCTTGTTAAGAGCTACAAACTTTGGGAAGGCAAGGCAGGTCTTTGGGATTCAAGTTCAATGGAAAATAGTCTGGTAAAACTTTTGTTTTTACCAGTCTTTGCTTCTAAAGGTGGTTGTTCCTTCCTTTTAATATAAAACCTGTGAAGGCTGCTGATTAATTTTTCATGCAGGTAAATTATTAATGTGCAGTAGTAAGAAAATCTTACTTTATGAATCTGACTTAGTCTTCCAAAAGATAAAGAATTTTTGTGGGACATAAGCAATTGAACATGATACTTGAACACGAAAACAGCTCATGCTTTTAAAAGTAAAAGATAAATGTTTACCAAGTGGCCTCTTGAAGCAGAAAAACAGAACGTTACTGAGTCAGATGATAGTACAGCTGAAAAGTGCTTGATGTTTTGCTAGCATCAAATAATAGTTCCAATGCCTACATCTGAAATCCTTATACTATACTTCTAATATTGGCTGCACCCAGAGACAATCTGTATTCACCTGGGGAATGGTAATGTCCTAACAGTGATGGTTCCACAAAAATAAATATGAGAAATACATTTGAGTATAATAAGATGTTCTGGATCTTTTTCATACTGGGAATTTCACCTCTCTGAAACACAAGAAAAGCAATTAAAATATTTATTCAAGCACCTCCCTCTGGATATTTAAACATGAAGGGTTCATTATGCAATGCTTTAGCTGTAGCAAGAGAGGCAAATTTAAAGGAACTAAAAAAATTAATTTTGACATAAATGCAAGGCTGTCTCCTGACTAGATAAAGGTTATGGGCATGAGAGAAAACATTTTTTTGTAACTGCAATTGAATCTTCATTTGCAAAGAAAAAAACAGAATAATGGCTATAACTTGCATGCAAAGCCTTCTAAGAGTGCGGTGGATGATTCAGCAGAGGTCTTGGCTCTTGGTTCTAACAGTAAAACTAAACTGAAAATGGGAAGAGAGCTTGTCTTAAACTCTTGCCATATGAATTTCAGCCTGCTAGAGTAAATGCCACTGGAAAAGAAAACGAAGCTGTTCTCCCCCTCTGCCCCTTCCTGCACATTTCCTAAGGCAGTGAGCCTCTGAACCTGCCCTTACCTCATGTTGTTTGACCACAACAGCCTGATGCCCCAGCGTTTCCACAGCATCCCAGGGAACACCAGGTGCTTTGATGTTAGGGTCCAAATACCACACAATTGGTGTGCTGTGACCATGGAAAATTTTGTCCAGAATAGTGTGGGTTTCACAAACTTCTTTGAAAGGTGCCAAAGTCACTGGCTTATTCAAAGGATGAGATGGCTACTAGTCCCTGTGCCAGGGGAAGTCTGGTTTTTTATAACTTGGGGAGGATATAACAGCAACTAAACCACTGGAAGCTACAGATTTTTTTTTTCCTTGAGGAAATATGAGTGATCAAGTGGGTTTTTTTTTCCTTATCCCCTGAAGTGAAAATTCATTTCTTCTCATGTCTGTTTGAAAAGGAGCCTGGTCACAAGCTGTTGCATCCCAGTAGAGGTATATCTTTTGCTGGGAAAACAAGGCAGTTACATCCCAAAAAATGTTTTTTTAGAAAAAAGGAACTGTTAGAAATTAAAGACAGGTTCAGTTGCTTGAACATAGATGCCATTTTAGATACTCCACAACACCTGGCACATCTGCAAATGGTGAGCAGATATAACACAGGATTTATGAGATATTTGTGCCTCTCTGGAGCCACAGCTGGAGGATAAGCAGGGTACTCTAAAATGATGCCTGGTGTCTATGTCTGGGCAACCAATTTCACACCAATTCTCCATGCAGGGACCTGTGGATAACTTTGATCGATTCTTTATAAAAGGCTAATGGAGCTGAAAGCAAGGGGTTGCTAAAAATCTGCCTATTCCTAATGTAATTCAAAACGAAGGTACGTTTTACAGCTTAGTAGACTAGGATCTCAGCTTTCATGTTCTTATATTTTCCTCAGAGTTGCCTTTTTAATGGTCAAAGAAGAAATGTACTTACTAACACAAGTTGCAGTGTGTCCCCAGCCCAGTTTTGTGTATTTTGTTTCACATCACTCTATAGATATGCCATGAAGAACAGGGAGGATTTTGCTTGGGGAAGGACAAAAAGGAATGAAACAACCCTCTAAATTTCACTTGTCTGAGCTGGTGATTCCCTGATTTGCAGCAGGATTTGAGTTCTCCATCACTGGGTACTTCCTATGCATGCAAATGTTTAATTCACTGATAGACTGATATTCCCAAACCTTATTCCTCCTGCTTTAGCTCTATGCATTAGCCTTTGACTTTCTGAAGAGCATTTGAAYAGAAATAAATAACCTTGTTCCCTGGGTGATCACAGTTCTCCTTATGAACAAACCCTTTAATCTCATGTTAAGCCTTAGGCATGTTTAAAAAAGAGAGAAAAAGAGAGAAAAATGGGAAAAAGAAATGTTGTTTTTCCTTTTGTTATGACTTAGTAAGTCACTTTACAGCTTTTAGACTAACCTAATCTGTGTCCTACTCAGTTATATGACAATTATAAGGGTGGAACAACACAGCCAATGTTTTATCTACCATATGAATGCACAAAAAGCAATTATTTACAGAAAAAAAATGTTAAATAGTTGTAATCCATTTTTGTGCCTATATTACGGGAATATTGAAATTATTTTCAAAAATTACCTTCTAAAATATATATTCAGCTATTGTTTTATTGCATGGGAAGGAGTATGATTTATTTTCTGAAAGCTTACTTTCCAGTTGTCTGTGGTCTCCTTCCACATCTTAACTCCATTTCCAAGGATATGAATCGTTTCATACCCCAGTATTCCTCTAAAAGGTGAGAGCAGTCTCTTAGCAGAACAACAGAAAGGAAGAAAATGAAGGATCCTTCTAAGCTTGGCCCCACCACAGATTTCCCCGGTGGCTTCAGCAAATTATGTGTCATAAACAATTACATTTATGGCAGTAACATGCAAAGGCACAAAGCAAAGTTGAGAGCCTGATGGCACAAAATGCTAGTAAAAATAGCAGAGCAAGATGTTTTTTGACCCTGAGAGACTATGGTCTTTCTGGAAAAGGAAGTGAGCTCTCAAATTCAAGGAGATTCACTGGCTTTTAAGCATTCTGTATAGAAGGTGGGTGGGAATTGCTTTCTAGAGAAGAAAAGGTTTGGGTTATGGGACAAGTCCTGAGGTAAGAAGAGCAGAACAGCGTGCTTTGAAAGAAAGTCAAATGGCCAAAAAGAGAATAGCAAATGCTGTAACTGTCATACCCACTCTTACCATGGCTTGACTTTCTTTCTCTGATAGTCTGCACTATGCTTTTCTCAGCTGTCGCTATTCATGGCAGCATTCCTTCTTGTATTTCATCTTCTAAATAACGGCCTTGTGTTTGATGCTGTTGATTGTATTATATTGCAATGCTCTGTTTGGGTCTTTGGTTCTAAAATCACATCTGTGTTTTCTTATTGTATTTTGAATGGAGAAAAGCAGTTTTAGAAATAAGTGCAGTAATAGAATCATGCAGTTCGATGAACAAATAAATTAATGATAGCACCTCTGTGAGGAAAAAAAACAGCTTTGCTGGTGTCCATAAACAAATATCAGGTAGCATTAAGAACATTAATACTTACTTTGAAAGATGGGCAAGTTTATTTGGACTTACAACAAAATGCACGCAGCCTGCAAGCATCTTCAGATGTGGGATGGACCAAAATTGTGGGTGAGCAAAATATTCCTTTGCACTTGGATTTCAATGTCTTCCTCTCCTCTACTTGGTGGTTAAAGAATTTATTTAGTATATGAAAGTAGGTTTGGGTTRCTCCTCCACCCAAAAAAGGCTGGAACCTTTGACTCTTTCTAAGTGAACACGGTGCTGTGTTGTATTCTGGTGTGAGCCATTGCCTTCTTTCTCCCATGCAAACTGCAGAGTCTTGGTTCAAGCTCTTTATTCAGCTGGTTGGAGAAAGAGAAAAAACTTCCTTTGTGCATGAATTAAACTATAATCACCAAGGAAATAAACAGGGCTTCAGGCCCCATTTCCTAGACAATGTTCTTGCTTATGCAAGCAGTACCTGCCCCAGTGTGTCTGTCATGTAACAGTTAAGGCACGCTTCTTGGAGATGGCTCAGGTAGATTTAAATCCTATCACGTAACAAGAGTATTTCTATTTAGACATCACACAAGCTGGGTGAGTGACCTTGCCATTGATCAAGGAGGGTGCTGATAGCTATCTTGGTGCTGCTTTTGTAGATGATGCTTTTGAATTGCTTTGCTTTTATTAAAAACAAATAGAAATAATTTTGTAAGTATCAAACAAGTCTTTTTTTTCTTTTTCCTTTTTTTTTTTTTTTTTTTTTTTTTTTTTTTTTTTTTTTTTTTTTTTTTTTTTTTTTTTTTTTAGGAGCAGGTAGGATAAAAAGTACTTGAAATAGAAGCCTGGTTGCACTGTAAACAGTG
>NW_028186423.1:927787-984382 GCF_003343005.1 Rhea americana
TTTTTTGTCGTTTTAAAACTGACAGTTTTCTTTTCCTTTTTTGGCATTACCTGAATTGATTTGGATTTTGAAACAAAATTTTTTTTTTTTTTTTGTCGTTTTAAAACTGACAGTTTTCTTTTCCTTTTTTGGCATTACCTGAATTGATTTGGATTTTGAAACAAAACCCGATCATTCACTCAGACTTTAATCTCAATGGATCAAACSTTCAGCCTGTACTGAGGCTGATGCGCAATGCCACCCCCGCAGAAGAGGGTTCTGCTCTGGGAATTCAGCAATAGGAGCAGATTTTCTCCCCACACCCTTCCCTTTGATTTAGATATTGTTTGCTATTTATAATTAAGCAGCTTTCCATTGCATGATAAAGACCTGAATGAACAACACAGTGCTGACRGAAAACTGTTCTGCTAGGGCAGAAGCCATGCGGGCTCTCGGCGCAGCAACAAAGGATGATTATGCTGGACCTTTATATAGGGCCAATTTCATCCACAGAGTAGAGCAAAATGCAAGAGATGATGACTGCGTATCAAAAATATGTTAAACTCTCAGACAGCATTTTGAAGTACCRTTTGGTGAAATCTCGCCATTCTGCCCAATACATATGAAGTTCTTCAAAAACAGGACAGAAAAAGCTGACCTCACTACAGTAAGCAGAATAAACCAGTTATACTTAGTCTCGTTGGTGTTTATAAGAGGTTTTAGCTGGCTTCCTTCCTGACTGGCTATAATTGGCACAGACGATTTCCTTCTTTGAGAGCAGCTGTCACTGGTGTAGTTTCTCTTAGGGCCAGGAATCAAATAAAGGCTTTCTCCTCTTGAAACCTTCTCCTTAGTGTGGAGGCCTATAAACAAAGAGTAATGATAACCAGTTATTCATCAAATTGTGGGAAGGCGATTAGTGGGTTGCCACAAGAATTAGTGTTAAGCCTAGGTATAATTAACATCTTCAGTCTCTTCCATAGTCTAATAAAATCTAACTACTGGAAAAACTTTCTTGATATTCAGACAATTTTTTCATTTCCTTAACTTATTTGCACAATGTCAGGGGAAAGCTCTTTAGACCACCCCTACCTATTCTCCTTCTTTAGTGTGAGCTTTTCAAGTACTTGTAAATTATCCTCTTCAAAAACATGTGTCTATACTAGAAAGCAAACTGAAATATTTTTGAAATAAGAGGACAGTGAAAGGAGAAGTTTCCATTTAGCACAATTCATAAACTGTAAATCCGAAAGGGGCCACTGTAAGCAACCCTGACTCGCTGTAGAATTAAACAAAATGGATTTTTCCTGAGTTAGAAACACAGGATATAAAATCAGATGAGATCTTCTGAGCTTGAGCCCATCTTGCTTTTGCGGGCAAGTATACCAAATACTTCTATTTCAAATTTATCCAGATCTGTTTCTAAGGTAACTAGTTTGTATGTTCCCATCTTTTCTTCTAGAAATCTGTTCCAGRACCCTAGAACTCTGTCATTAGGAAACTTTCCAACACAAATGTACTCACGATCAGTTTATAACCATACATTTGGAGATGGACTGTAAGTTTCTGAATCAAAAAAAGAAAGATTTTTGTGAGAGCTTCCTTAGGGACCAGACTCTACTTACAATTCTAAAAAGCATGGAGCCAAGCCACAAAAACTTACACTGCATTTTTCACAGGTCTCATTTTGCCAACATTGCTATATACCCATAGACAAAAATAGGAAAAGGTATCTCCCGTATTAAAGTATTCCAAAATTTATTCTAGGAAGCCTTAAAATATGTGCTTGGTCAATGATAAAATGGATTTTTGCAGTTCCAAACAGAACCAAACCTATCTTTAAAATTTAAAATTAAGATGTTAGTGTTTTAGACAATCTAAATGAAAGGACATATAAAAGAAGGGGTGCAAATTGTGCTGATGACAATTTATGATTTCATAATTTAATTTTGTATGMAATAGCCAATCAACTTAATGAAATGTAAAATCAGGTTAATGAGATAATAAGGATAACAATTAAGCAAATATATACATATACCTCCATAGAAGACAGAGATGATTAAATGCCTACCATTATAACAAAAACATTTTGAAGAACATTTTGTGTTTTGGGAACTGTTACATCCCATCCCAACAATGACTGTTGTTGTTTGAACTAAAAAGCCTTATATGCGTCATTCATGATGTCTTTACCAACGTTTGGCCCAAATACAGGTATTTTTGCATAACTGGCAACTGTCTATTTAGTGGTCTCGCTAAAAACAGAACCTACATAAAACGTGTACCAGTGCAGTGCTACCTCTAATGTATCACAAAGATGTAAACATCTTAAGCCCAACACATGATTTGCAAGCCTTAACTTGAACCTCAGCTGTTTGTAGATACAGACACAGCTTATAACTGACGTGCAGTATTTACCAATGGTTAAGAGCAGGGCAATGACCAGAGAAACAAATAGGAAGAATTTTGGTTAATTATCCACGATGAACAAGAAGAACAGCCAAAAAGAACATTCCAGTGCAGAGGAAAAACCAGCACACGGAATARCTAGCAACTTGTGGTTATTAATTGTAAAAGAGTATGAAAATACTTTCATTGGAAGAGTTMTACAGCTAGCACTTTTTACTTCTTTTGTCACAGAAAATGGCATTTGTTTTTTGTTATTCATATAAAGAGCAAAAACACCCTTAATTGTGTTAATTCCTTGTAATGTGTTTAGAGGCTGTGGAGAATGGATGATAGGAAACTACTAAGAGGTTTATGAGGTTGGCAGTAAAAGCACAAGAGTTTGTTAAGCCACCAATTAGGCCACTCTGCCCTAACTATATTGTAAATATAGGAGTGACATAAGCAACTGATGTTTAAGCAGTGGAATAGGATATCCAAATATATTGTGATATGCTTGTAATGAACATATAATTAATATCTGCTGGGGTATGAAATGACTTATATAAAGAATATTTGGAGCTTTGCTCAGCGTGACACACCTTTGARTTCTGTCGGTTTTCTTGCTTTTCCAGTCCAATAAAGGTGTGAGTATAAGAACCATAGCAGATCACAGCTGAGATTCTGTTTTGTAAGTGTAACCTTTTCTGGTATTAGTGCTGAAGGATTTWAACTCTTAATACATGCTTACCTAAGCAGAATTTGTAGTGATTTTTGTAAGCCTGGTCAGTGTTGATTCTAGCAAAAACACTGAGTGGCAAATAAGTTATATCCAATCACAAACAAATCTGATGGTTAAAGCATTTTAGGTCAGCACTGTTCCCTTACAGTTCATACTGTTTTTAACTCATGAAGTATTTATAGAGAGAAACTACTTTCCTCATTTGAGTATTAAAAAAAAATCAAATGGAGCCTTAATTCCTTATGAATGGTAAGATTTTTGTGAGGTTCCACTGATCATTTCCAACAGCCCTTCTCTTTTTCATCTACTTCCTGAGCAGTCTTTCTCTCTTCTTCGTCTCCTTTGTCTCCATTTGTCTTGAAGATGGTTAACTGCAATTAAAACATGGAAATGTCTGAACCTTGTAAAATAACATTGTACTTTAACACTTCACCTCTAAAAAGAATATCTTGTGCAACCCACCTGAAGATTCATCTGTCTTTTTCATTGCTGTGTCACAGTGCTGACTGATGAGATGCAGCTCCAGAATCAGACTCCACAATTTAGGTGTCTGTGTGTGAGCRTGTGTCTAAATTACGGTCAATAGCACCTAGGCAGCTATTCATCTCATCCTGATACGATCCTCAGCAAACTCCATTTTCTGTAATGACTTGATCTCTGTTGACTATACTTGGAGCCTGGCCATTCAGCTTGCATTCAGACACATRCATTGCAGATTCTCAGGTTAAGTGTCTGCATCTACAGCCGCATTGCCCATCCAGGAACTGGCTAACATAGTCTTTACTTTTGTAGAATTGAAGAATCATACAACTCACAGATTAACTCAGTCTAAAAGGGACCTTAGGAGGTCTCTAGTCCAGCCTGTTGTTCTGCTTTAAACTATTTGAGCTATTAGATCAGTCTAGGCTGCTCGGAGCTTCTCCTAGTCCAATTTTTCTCATTTGCATCTGACAAGCTTCCATTTTACACCAGAAATGCTTGTTATTAGTATTGTGGTGGTGACCTTGAATTTTGCACTGTTGAACACCAAACTATTTCTACTTTTCTGTTTCCATCACCTCGTAGGTCATTCTGGAAGGCATTCTAGTCCTTTCCTTTGCTGTCATGCCCAGCTTCAATTGCTGTTTGAACTAAAACATAATTTTTGGAAAAAAAAATGATCTTCATCCAAAAAATTCCAGTGATGAAGTCAACATAACCTTTGCTAAGTACTCTGTTATCTTAAATCTGCTGAGTTTTAACTTCCAACCCTGAATCTTATTGTTTCTTCAACTGCTAGACTAAGGAGCCTTCAATGAATAAATTTCCAGTCCCTCTGTGAAAATATGTATAAATTTAGTATATGATGTTATTTTTGCAAAGAGAAATTCAATTCATTTTTATATCACCAAAGAAAGACTGCTAGTAGGTTTGGCTTTGCTAGAAAGTAACCTCATCAAGTGGAAGCTGCAGACATTGTGTAGCCACTTACCTGGACAGTAACTCCACAGGAACAAGGCAGGTGGTCTGTCAAGTTAGCTGAACGCAGGTAACTCAACAAGGCATTTCTCAAGCCTTGCTGAGTTACTGAAGTTCACATTTAATGCATTTCTCTGGTGGAGACCAATCCTTGGCATACTAATGTCAGTGCTGTGTCTATCACTGCCAAAAACTGTCAACAATGGGAAAGTATCCAGATAAAAAAATAGCAAAATGATGAATGGTCCAAAGAGAAAGCCTCATAGGACAAGTCAAAAGAACTAAATATAGACGTACAGTTTGGTTAAATGATATCCAAGAGAGGTAATTCTATGGTTTCGTCTGGCTTCTTCCAGTTGTATTGGTTGAATGGCCTTTCTGTGTCAGGCTTGGCATAAAGCAGCATTTAAAATATGACATTTATGCTTCTCTTACAACTGTTTACATATGCAAGAATAAAGTATGTATGTGGGTAGTGCCTGTGAGAGATACAAGACTACATTTTGCTATTATTGCTATTACTTACAGCCTGCTTTAGACTATTGTCGGGGCCCTGAGGGCACTGTCTCTGCCCACCCCGAGCCTCTCCACCCTGCTCAGCTCCAGCCTCATCTCTGCACAGCCCAGGGCCATCAGTCCTTGTTCCACAACATCACAGTGGTGCTGGGCTCCAACCCCACCATGGCCCTGCATCTACCCAGAAGGTAAACTTTCTTCAAGAGCCTCTTCCACTAAATATATATAAACCTTTATAGAAATGGAACTTCTTCTGACTTCATAAAATCATGTCAGATTGCCTTCTATATTGCAAGACTTTTTATATAAAAATAGTTATATTCTTGATAGTAATTGTGAAAATAATGAGAATAGCCTGATGAAAAATGGTAAGGTGGTTATTATCCCATATACTCACTTGGATTTTATGTACCATACTAATTGGTATAAACAATAATTACATTGTATCTTAATGATAGAATCATCTGAGTCTGTCTGTTTCATCTTTCAGGCAGTCACAGTAATTTAACAGAATAATATCTTGCTTAGTTGTTCTTAGCTGTGTGTCCCTTCGAAGAAAGTTCTCATGCACTTTTTTAGAGTTATACTGGAATCTTCTTTCCCAATTGTCTGCAGTGATGCTAGACATACCTAGATGACAATGCTACACTGTATTGTAGTGGTCTCAAGTCCAAAATGGCATGTGAACACATCATCTTTCCCTTACGTTGTGTTGCATGTTCACCCCAGAGGCAGTCACTGCAGTGCACACACTCCAAGGAGATTCTACCTAAGTCCCATCAGCTTGAAGACTTTGTAGTATATGGTCCTTGAAATGGTTCTTCCATGAGAGGGAAAATCTTTCCTCCTTGATATAAACCATAATCAGCCAGCATTGTATGGCTTAGCTACGCAGTAAACCATAATCAACCAGCACTGTATGGCTTAACCAATCTATATTTTGATGTTTCAGATAAATGACAAGCTGTTCTGCCTTCCACCTGAAGCACTTCATTTCTCATCTAATCAGTGATTTGCTGCCAAAATTTTAACTAGGGGTCCAGCAGAAAACTTTCTACTTTGTCAGCAAATCAAGCAACATCTTACTTTTTCCTTTGCTCTCTGATCCAGATCAACAAATGAAACAAATCTTAAAAAGTCATCAATTTCCTTCCTATTCAGAAAAAAACACAACCCTTCATCAATCTCATATTCTCTGACTCCCAGATGTGTTAGTCCTTCCACCATCATCCCCTCCAGCTCAATCTCTGTCTACCTCACAGAGCAGTGGCTGAAGATCCTTTATGTGGATCTCAGTTTTCTCATAGCAGGACAGGAGACACAAGTGCCAGGTGGTGACAGCTTATACAAGGCTACATCTGTTTTGGGTATGAAGGCAAGCAGAGCTGCCTGGATTCTGGTGAGTGGCTGGGGAGGAGAATTCCTTTTCATGGAAGAAAGATCAAAGGAAGTTAAAGTAGATAAGGCCTCCTTTACACCTGGTGGCCCTAGCTGCCATGTTGGGCTTCCATGCCTGGCTAGTGACTGAGACCCATATAGCACATGGAGAGCCGTAAGGGCAGTATTGCTGCCACAGTGAGGACACCCACCATCACCAGTGGGCTATAGAACCCATCTGGCTGCTCTATCTTTCCCCATGACTCGAAGAGCCAGATGCATCCCCTTTTGTATGACCTGCACAGGGTCCATCACAGCAAAAGAAGAATCCAAGAGCACTCTTGCCCTCTTGTACACGCAATGAAGCAGCTGGCGCAGCAGGGGGATTCAGGGATTCTGCAATAGTCTCCTTTTCTCTCCCTAAAAAATGCTATTGCGAACATAACTGTGGAAATTCCCGCACATGAGTTCTTACTGGCATGTGTGGACATCACAGCATATTCACAGATGGATTTACACAAATTAGGAAAACTCATAGTAACTTTAAAAATGTAATCCTTTCCTGTCTGGGACTGCGAGACCTCAGAGAAGAAAAGACTGCCTGGGCTATGAGGCCACCCTGCTATAAGATGCAACTATCCCTTATTACTGCACTACACGCAAAGCTGGCCAGAGATTCACAGGAGGGAGACATTTTAGCCAGAGGATTCACAAGGAACCATATATCCTGGGCTTTTCTGATTTATCTTGCATAAGAAGTGAGAGTGTCTGGAGGATTTCCTTAGTCCCTTCTTGCCTGCAGACACGGAGAACAGCAGTGCATCCTTCATCGCAGCATTTGCTTTGCCGTGGTATACATTACCAAAGCCAGACTTCTCAAGACTACCAGTCTTAAGCTTTTTCTTTTAACCTGGGGCTGAGTCACTCCATTATGAAGCCCATAGGCTAGATCTGTTACTAACGCAGTTCTCTGAACCCACAGGTTCACTGAAACTGTGCAGATCCATCTTTGAGAAATAGCTGTGGCTGCTACATGTCTCTATTTAAATTAACTTGAAATTTTTAAATAAAAGAAGATAAACATTGAAAGAAGCTAAGCTGTTTTATTCCTTCGTAGTTTTTTGTTGTTGTCGTTGCTGCCATAATGCCTGATATTACCTCCCTGCAATTTCAGTGAGTTTCTACTGATCTTGAGTATAGGGCTGCTGTAGCCGTATTCAACTTCCTTATATGTTTACTTTCGATGTTTTCCTTGAAAAGAGGCAGCCATTGCTCCCTTGAATTTATATACCACAATATATGTGATGCATAATTTGGACATGCAGATAGGTAAATCCAGATCCTCAGAAATATGCAGGTATCTAGGGGAATTAACTCCCTAAACATCTTCAAAGGTCTGAACGTTCAACCCCTAAAAAGTGGGATTTGCAAGAGAATCCAAATTGCAAATGTGTAACCACTAAGTCACTGGTTTTCAGTACAGGCAAAGGTATTGACCTCTGTGGAAACAGAGGTAAAGCCACAAAAAGTCCATTTGAAAATGCCAAATTTTCATTCGGTCAGTGTTCATTCCCCCAGAGAATCTTGTCTTCTGGCTTTGCCTGTAAAATGGGCAGAGCAGGAGAATAATATTTGAATTTCTTTTTATTGCATCAATAATTTTCATTCGGATATTGCTCTTCCCCACCATCAATCCCAAACACTACTTAAAAGCAATCTGCTCCTTGTCCTGATTTCAGAAAAAGCTGTTTTACTACTGTTTATATAGCAGTGAAATCAAATTTATATCTCAATGCTATCAGAGTTTCTTTTATATCATACATGTACGTAGAACAAACTTCCTACTACACTACCATTTCTAAAAGGTTCACTGCTGAAATTTCAGTTTCAAAGTATTACTTCTCCTCACAATTGCCAAGTCCATTCCACAAGAGTAGCATTAATCTGCTACACAGACGGAGGCAAGATGTTTCCATTATTCACTAAGATAACTAGTTCCTCAATTTTTGCTGACAAGATTGTTTTCCAGCTACTCCGACCCAGAAACCTGGCAAGAGTTCATAAGGAACGTAAAGAGGCAACACTCAGAATTAGTCACCGAGTCAATATAAAATGCTAGTTTTTTTTCTCTGTCTTCTTACAGATCTTGAAATAAGGTAGATGCTGAAAATGCTGCTTCTATATTTTATGCTTGATATAACAAGACTGTAATGTCTTAAGTTATGTAGTACCAATTTTCTCCTGCAGGTTGCATGTTGTAAACTGAGAGCCCACCCATTTTTTTGCCTACAGGATACGTGCTTGGTACCAAATTTTCAAGCAATTTTAAGATAGTCTCTATAATTAGTGGTCTAATTTTGTCAGACACAAATGGCTTTACCCACCCAAGTAGGAACACGAAACTTGTATTTGTGAATTCAAATTGGATGAATATGTGTTCCCCCAAAAAAGGCACTACCAATTCCCTGTATACACAGCATTAACTGTGGCAGGATTTGAAAATGCAGGCAACAAAATAAAATGAAGCACTGCAAAATTATTTTGATGCAAAACAGATCCATAGGAAACAGACCAGAATGCAAAGTTTCCTAAACTGGCTGTTCAAATCTCAGATTTCATGAAGGACTTTGTCACTAGATCTTGTCCTTCAGTTGAGGCCGTGCATGAAGGAAGCCTATAAACCCCTATGATCCAAGGAATCCACATAAGTTTGCTGATGATACAAAGTTGGGAGAAGTAGCTGATACACCAGAAGGCCGTGCTGCCATACAGAGAGACCTGGACAGGCTGGAGAGGTGGGAGGAGAGGAACCTCCTGAGGTTCAACAAGGGCAAGTGCAGGGTCCTGCACCTAGGGAGAAATAACTCTAGGCACCAGTACAAGCTCGGTGGGTGGCCTTCTAGAGAGCAGCTCTGCAGAGAAGGACCTGGGAGTGCTGGTGGGTGACAGGTTGACCATGAGCCAGCAATGTGCCCTTGTGGCCAGGAAGGCCAATGGTCTCCTGGGGTGCATTGGGAAGAGTGTTGGCAGCAGGTGGAGGGAGGTGATGCTGCCCCTCTCCTAAGCCCTGCGGAGGCCTCATCTCGAGTCCTGTGTCCCGTTCTGGGCTCCCCAGTACAAGAGAGACATGGAGCTACTGGAGAGAGTCCAGCAGAGGGCTATGAGGATGATCAGAGGGCTGCAGCACCTGCCCTACAAGGAACGGCTGCGAGAGCTGGGCCTSTTCAGCCTGGGGAAGAGAAGCCTGAGGGGGGATCTGATCAGTGTGTACAAGTACCTGAAGGGAGGGTGTCAAGGGGGATGGGGACAAACTCTTTTCAGTTGTCCCATGTGACAGGACAAGAGGCAATGGGCAGAAACTGAAGCACAGGAAGTTCCGCCTGASCGTGAGGGGGAATTTCTTCCCTGTGAGAGTGACGGAGCACTGGCACAGGTTGCCCAGAGAGGTTGTGGAGTCTCCTTCTCCGGAGATCTTCAAGGCCTGCCTGGATGCAACCCTGTCTACCATGCTCTAGGTGACCCTGCCTGAGCAGGGAGGTTGGCCTAGATGATCTCCAGAGGTCCCTTCCAGCCTTACTGATTCTATGATTCTAATAATCCCACTCATAATCACAAAACACACTTGCACCACACATGTTCTGCACTGGCATGTGTAGTCTTAGTTTTTATATTGTGCCTGCTTCTGTGCTTTATAACTTGGCTGCCAGTGCTACTCAGTGCTCGTATCTTAACCTTGCTTCTACAATTGCCCACTCCTGTTTTAAAGCTTCTCTCTTCTGTTGAACTAGCCAAATATGACAAAAGAATGAATAGAGGTCAAAGCACTAGTTAGTCCAGTCAGTGGTCCAAATTCTCAGAGAAGGCTATGGGAAAACATTCTGGCAAATAATGTGTAAACCACCATGACTTGTTTCCATATATATTGTTTACAATATTCCGAAGGGAAGCATACAGCATTAGGAAAATGAATCTTATTCACCTACTAAATGTGTGGGGTTATACATTCTTCTAAGTAAATACCTTCACTTTATTCTTGTCTGCACTCTTCAGTGCTATCCTCTCTATATAAGTATATAAGTTGTAATAATAACAAGTATTATTATTATAAACAACAACACATTTCTAAAATTGAGGCTATTTTGAGTTACAAGAACACAAAAAACTTAAGTAGGTAAAGCAATTTTCTTTAAAAAACACAAACCACAAGCCAGATGAACATCTTTTTTAAAAAGTTTACTTTTGAGCTGAAAATGCAGTCAAGTTTCACCCTGGAGCAAATTTCTATGGATGAGTTATAAATCTCTAAATAATGAGGGTTTTAATGAAAACAGGGCTAACTTAGTGGGAACTGTAGCAGAGCAAATTGTGTCACTGTAACTGTAACTTAATAGAAAATTACAGAATACTGAAAATGTTTTCTGATTATGGTTTAATTTATCAAAATCATATAATCTACAGTACACTCCAAATGAGGCTAAAACAGTTTTAGGAATATTACAGAGATAATTAGAAAAAGCATTACACAGCCAACTAATGAGTAAGCAGAACAGTAAGTCACATGAGAGGAGGAAGTATTATCAGCTTTAGTATGATGCTGCTACTATCACTATCGCAGCTCTGTCTCATGTAAATTTGATATTTCAATGGGTATATTCATGGAAAAACGGTGTGCAAAGGCAAGACAAGGAGTGTATAGGTGAAGGGAAGGATGTAGAATATGAGTAGAAATGGCTTTGTGATTGATGGAATAGCAACAGTATCCCTAAAATTTTCTTCCTGGGGTATGATTGCTTTGTGTATAGGCATTTTTAACTGGAAGCTTGAGGTGCAATTAAGCAAATGAACAGCTAAGACCAAAGAGTCCCAAAAGAAAGAAAAGGTTAACAAATTAGCTCTGAAGTAAATAGCACTCATCATTGGTACAACATTTTACATTTTCAGGGCATTTTATGAACATTAACTAGTGAAGGGCTTTTTCTTGTTCTTCTTGAAGTTCATAGGAATTAAGGCATCTACAGTGAATAGGAACAAGCCCGAAGTGGTGTAGTGCATCTGCCAAAGACAAGAAAGGAGGGGATATCAAGCCATAAGGCTGACTGCTAAAGTGTCTCTCACACCATGGGAGATGCAAACCCAAAACAACCCTTAGTGGTGCAAGAGGGAGCTACCACAGGGCAGACAGTCCATTAACTGGTGCATTAACAGTGTGCATCTTCAAAGTACCGCATCTGTTCGCCTTCGTCATGTGAGAAAGATGTGCCCAAAGCACCATATAGTCCACCAAGAGGATTATAGACCAAGGGATTGGATCCAACAGGAGCTTGCACTGTCTGCTCCTGGGGAGAACCCATAATCACCACATATTGCTCTTTTCCATGTTAAAATTCTACCACCCTCCAGGCAAGAGTGGCAGATTCATGAGGTGAGGGATAATCAATTGACTGCTTAGGGAGTCCGTTTGTAAAGGGGACACCAAGGTTCCTGGGAGCCAATTTCATGGGAAAAAAAAAGTCTTAGGATAAAAATCCACAAACCATTGTGTGAACAGGGGAGGAAACACCATTGAATTCCTTCCTTATAAGACGATTTTGCAAGGGCTCCCTCAAGCTTCAGAAGTCTTGCAGCTTCAACTGCCTAGTTTCTGTCCTTCTATTTCCCTACCAGCCAGCAACTTTCCACAACACCAAAACATCCCCTGGATTGCTGGAGAGGAAAGTACATTTCCTTTTCAGCTGATGACACCAGAGAGCACCAGAAACTTGATTTTACCACCTCAGTAATGAATATTTCAGCCATCAGCTATTTTGCAGAAGGTAAGTGTCTCCTTCTCTTCTTTCTGAACAAGAACAGCTTTGATGACTGTGTTTTGTAATTCAACTTATCCCACCATTTTGAGAGGTCAGTAAATGAAAATGTAGTGATGGTTTCTGTGCTGTGAACTGAAACCAATGCCCCAGTGTGAATTAGGCGTGCTGAGAACAAGCCTACCAAGCCCAGCTGCTCAGGGATTTAGGTCTAGAAAGGCCAACTTTGTGGATTACATATAGACTTCAGACTAACTCCAATGCATGACCAAAATGCTCAACTCCAAACAGACACTAGCAGGACTTTCAAGACAAGGCAAAAACATTAGCACTTGGATATTCTCAATTACTGAGAGTTTAGGCAGATTATATATGTGTCACTCTCACGAGCTTAACTGCTTCAGTTCCACCTATGTAGCATTTTAAGCACCTGCATGTATTTTTGGATCTAGGCATGAGCATTAGAGCTGGCACTGGAACCATACAAACATAAGCACTACACATCCTGGACTGTTAGATTTCAAGTCCTTAGTGGCAGATATGTTCTAAGCCATGAAAAAAAAAGGTGGGTAGTAAAAAGAGATTTTAAGGATGTACACATCATTATGTGATTGTATAGTGGTGGCTTCTACTACCACAGTAGTGTTACAAGGCATACATTTTCAAGTGTTTCCAAGACTACAGAAGACTTGCAGCTGCTTCTGAGTCATTCTGAGAACCAGCAAAGGTGATGAACATTAAAGGAAATGATCTCGTTACTTGAATATCTTATTCTGGAATGGAAACTTTCGTGAGCTATTCGCTCTGAGAGGTATTTTGTGGTTATTAGGCTCATTTCTCTTCTGTTTTTACAGGAATGCCCTGCTTACTCATGCCCAGGACTTGGCAATGACAGACACAGCTGCATCCCA
This sequence comes from Rhea americana, assembly GCF_003343005.1. NCBI lineage: Eukaryota > Metazoa > Chordata > Aves > Rheiformes > Rheidae > Rhea > Rhea americana. The sequence goes on from NW_028186423.1 coordinate 940,960, forward strand.
TGAAGACTATCCAAAGCATCATTTAAAGGAAGCTAGTAAACAAAAGAATAAATTAYAGCACACCCTGCAGATGTTGCAGCCAGTGTCCCATGCTGGCACTCAGTGAGGTTCTTGCTCCTTACTGCACTACAGCACTCAACAAAACTCTCACAAATCAGACTACATCAGCTGAAGAACCAGCCCAGATCTTTATGAACTGAACCAGCAGGTCCATTTAGCGGCAACATGACCATTCTGCTAGCTGCTGTCAATTTTCCTTTCTGTCTCCATGTTTTCAGAAGGACCACAGTCCATTCCTTCCTGGAATGATTTATTGTCTCAGCTGTTAGGCCCAGGGATGATGTAACACAGATGCATGAATTCATACTGGAGATGGGGAATGCTTTCAGGTCAAGGAGATAACAGCTGGGAGTACCTGCGAATACTGCATGTGCTGAAGATACACTAAACCAATGATGCAATATCACACAGAAAAATTTCCTGCCAGTGACTTCTATTCTGCTGTGGTCTAGTATCTCAAAGAAAATGGTAGAAGCTTTCTGACTCTAGGCATTTAAACCTAAATTGTGAATAAAACTTAAGAAAGGAGACCGCAGTAAGCAGCTTTTCTTTGGCAAGAAGGCAGCCTCTTCATAAGGGCTTACCCTCTTTGCCATCTATGATTTCTGAGAGATTAGTTAGCCAAGTAATTAACGTAAAGAAAGTAGCTTAAATGGGAACCCAAAACTGTGAGAAAGGAAAATGATTACAAACAGTACAAACTATAATAAGGGATTATAGTAAAAAGAAAAAAATATGACTCAGGAGGATTAAAGTGTTAAATATTAGTTAAGTAGCTAAGAGAGAGAGAACAGTCTAGTGATGCTTTTCTTTTTTTTTTTTTTTTTTTTTTTTTTTTTTATTTATTTTTTTTTTTTTTTTTTTTTTTTTTTTTTTTTGGTAATCCAGATTTAGCAGCAATTTTAGGCTGTCTGATGCCATGGTGTGTGAAAATTGGATGCATTTTCAAGAGACTAATTTCCTCACCAGGGACTGGGTTGGGGGAGGGAGTTCTGTAACTTCTAATTGCCAGACAGCTACTAGGACATTGGTGGAGGTCTCAATGCAGGTCTGATGTTTTGCTCTTCCAAAAAGAAGTTAGGGCTTCCAGGAAAACTACTGAAAGGGAATGGTGGCAGGAGTCAAATTCTGCTATCTAACTCAAACTGGGCAGCACTGTGAGTACTGCTGTATACTTCAAGAGGGGTGGATGTGCCATGAAAGAGCGAATCCTTTCAGTATCTGGCACAAGCAGGAAAAAAAAATGGCTGTAAAAAAGAAAGAAACAGAGAAGACTTGTCTGAAAGTGAAGCATAGATTTAACAGAGGGCACCTTATAAGCCTCTGTGCTGCGGTAACCTGAAAAAAAGATTCTTTTCATCAGAAAGGAGATTATGACCACAGCTGATTTGCAAGGTGAGTCACTGAAACACACACTCTAAAAGGAGGCAGTGCCCAGTAAAAATTGACTGTATGTGGCAAACCGCACACCAGCCCTGCCTCAAATTCATCAGCGCTGGTCATGCTCATGTTTTTAGCCCAGGTACCAAATCTATCCCAGAATACGCCGGCAGTTCACTCAGCCTTGGCAACGTCTTTGTTGGCTTTGACAACATTTTAGCATAGATTCAGCTAATATATATCTAACTATTTGCACTCTGTGTCTTTTATCAGTTGAGTGAGGAAAAGAGACCAGCTGAGAGACTGTGTTTAAATGTAATTTAGCCTGTCAAGCAAGAGTGCTCCTCGGTTGGGGATGTTTGAAAGGGAATAAAGGCGCTTGTCGTGAAACTGCAAGGTCGAAGATCTCCCCCCGTCGCTGCTCGAGCACTGGCTGCAGCTCCAGCAAAGGCATTTTTCCTCCGAGAGGAAGAGGCTGAGGAGGGCAGAGAAAGCCCTGCTGCAGGGGCATATGCCAGTTCATGTTGCTTTCATTTCCTGAGGCCAACATCTCCTCCTGGTTTTCGGCAGCTGTTACCCACCGCCAGCTAGCCTGGATGCCTGCGTGCAGCTCCACTATCTCCAAAACCAGCCGCTTCCAGACATTTTCCCTGGCTTGGCACCGGGCTCCCGGCTCTGCCTTGGAGATGCTCCCTCCAGGAGGGGAGCAGTGTCAGAGCAGCCACCACCTCTGCACATCCTGTTCACAATGACCGAGCTATGCTACTCTGTAAAAAATCCTTCAAAGAAAAATACTGTCTWAAATTGCGGTGATACAGGAAAAGGGTGATTATAAAATGACACCACGTTGCTGCACAGATCTGCTCTCTGTGGTTGAGGCTTCCAGTGTTGTCGCTCACTTCCCATTAATACTGAGTCTTGTGGCTCCATCTCAGTGTATTACATTGGGTATTTACCCATATGTATCTTCCGAGATATATCAGCTTGGTTTACTGACACAATCAAATGTTTACTGCTTTCAGCACTGCAGAGCCAATATAGCTGAACAGCGAGCTATGTTCTAATCTACTTCTTGCAACATCATCAAAATTGCCAGCTAAATTTTGATTTCTGATCCTTTATAATTGGCAGTGAGGAAAAGAGNAAAAAAAAAAAAAAAAAAAAAAGGTTTCATTTTCCAGATTCCCATCTGGTTCTTGCAGCTCTACCGTTTGGAAAAATAAAATAGAATAAAAAATAAATAAATAAAAAACAAAAACCTGAAGCATATCCCAACATATTTTTCCTGAAATGAGCAGGAAGAGCTCATTTGCTTCTAAGAGCAAGAATAAACTGGATAAAAAAGAAATAAATAAGTTATTTTTTACTGTAACTTTATCTTCCACTAAATTCTCAAAAACAGTTTCTGGTACAATAAGAACAATCTTTGGCATCCATGACTGTAGGCRTTGAGTAACTGAATCTCCTAACTGGACCCACACTTCATCTCCTTAGGCACCTTATATGTGTTTAATCAGGAGCGCAAGTAATGCGACCGCAGTTTTTGCTTGCAGAAGCCACGCACCTTAACAACGGCTCTGAACCGTGTGTAAGCAATCATCTGAGACAGCTTAGCAAAGTCACAGAATCACAGAATCACAGRGCGGCTGGGCCTCATTAAAAACTAGCAAACAAAGCAAAGCAGGTTTTCAAAACCAAATGCATAAACCATACAAGGTCCCTAGRGAAACACTTAACGTCTATGCTCTGGGTTCCTGATGCGGCACCTGAGACCCCAAGTTTGCTGCTTCAGGGGTCTTGGCCAGCCCACTGAGATACAAGTGACCAAAGTGAGCTCCCGCCTCATGGTAGCTTGGAGCTTAAGGCTTGGGACTGGGATTTTATCTCCTCATTCAAACACTGAGCACCATCACCTTCTTCTTCATGGAGTTTTCTCCTTCCCCTTATCTTGCGGTTGGGGATCTTTTCTGGGAACGTCTTCATGCTGATGAGGACCTAGAAGCAAGTCTCCCATATTTTAGGCAGTTAGAGCTTTAGCCAATGGGTTCAAAGGTGGCTACTGGTATTTCTCTTCCCTGAATCCCTCTTTCCCTTGTTTCTGAGCTGCTGATAGGCACCCACAGTYAGGAGGAAGATAAGGTCTAAGAATCACCCCTCGCTCCTGCACGTCTTGTGGTTTGGTTTCTCTGCTCTTCCTCCCTCACACACAGCCTCTTGGGCACTTTACTCTAAAAAGTAAGACCCATTCCCATAATAGCATCTTCAGGGCATAATCAAGCACCATGAACACTGCTTCCAAAGACAGCTGGTAGCTTTTAGGCATCACAGTGGCTTAGTCTTTTTGCACATCTGAGCCCACCACACTTCTTTGGGATCCATGAATAGGCAGCACTGAGCAAGAGTGGATCAAGGAAGGAACAAAAGCACAAAATTTTACAGAAATGTGGAGAACAGAGGAGAATATAGGCCAAGGAGAGATGCATTTAGTACAGGCAGGTTACTGCTAGCAGTGAAACCCCATGGAGGTCTGAGGGACCAGAAAGAYAGATCTGTGCAATTACTCCCACTACCCACTTAGACCTGTCAAGTCTTAAGCTTTATGTTTGAGACTTACTCATTCAGCTGGCCTCCTGGACCCATGCTGTGCAGCACAGAGAGCAACAGCAACACAGATTTTCTCTGTCTTTACCTTCACTGACAAGCTCCATCCAGTGAAAGTGGTCCTAGGCCTGGGAGAGGCTCTGGCAAGGGGCAGTAGCCACTCTTGTGCTGCCACTCAGCCCCCACTGGAAAGTACCCTCCAGTTTTATGTAGCAGCCACAAGAGACATAATATAGAGTTAAATGAAAAAAAAAAAAATGGAGTCAAAAGCCACAGTAGCCGTCTGTCAGGTATTCTCTTACCCATTCAAATTCAAGTTTTTTACCTCAGAAAAGACTGGATGTCAGTGCTAGGTGAGGAGATTTATATGTTCATATTGTGAATAGCTTTGATTTAATAAAATAAAGCATTACAGTTGTTGTTATTATTTTTATTATTGTTGTTGTTGTTTGTGTGGCACACCTTCCAGTTTTATAGGCCTGGAGAAACCTGACAGCTGATATGGGGATTAGCATTGTCATTTGCTATGGTTACCAGTAAACCTTTCATTAAATTCATTGCTGCAAGGTAAACTGCATTTCCACATTCTCACTCRTTCTATGGCTGCAGCAAGCTGTGAAGGTAGGACTCAGCTTTTGACTGTTCAAACAGAAACGTGTGCAACTGATTCATTGCAATTTGTCTGTCATGCTATTTTGGGTATTTTTTTTTCTTTTCAGCATGTCAGGATAATTATTAGTGCTCAGCTAGAGATGTTTATGCTAACTTTCAGGGATCCTCAAGCCAGAACTCTGGTTCTAATCAATGGACCATCTCTGGTCAGTAATTCTTTCTCTTTTTATGTAACTTAAGCATATTATTGAATGACCAGATATYGAAGGAAATGTATGAGATTGAGACCTCTGGTGGGAAAATATAGGATGAAGATAAAATAGCAACTATGCTCCTGTTATAATACTAAGCAGTTCATTATACCCATTTGTACTAAAATGTTGCCTGATAAAGGCTACAGAGAAGGCCAGGCTGCAGCAATAGCTTGATTTGTGCCTTGTGTCTCTTTCTCTTACCGTATATAAGTCCTGTCCTAATTTTACCAGACAGTATGTCAGTCTAGGAGAGAGTACACAATTAAGAATGGAGAAAGTACAAATAAACAGTGCCATCTTTTGGGCATTGCATAAACTCCACATTTACTAAACCATAGGTATGATATGTAGGAATACACATGTACAYTTATCTGTGCAACAGGTGATTTTAGGATATTAGCTTTACTCTCGCTTCAGAGGTGGCTATAGGGACTCAAAGTCTAAAAGTCTCCAACCAGGGCTCTGCAGCTTAGCACTTTCCTGCCAGGGCACACTGGGGTCCTGTGGCACGAGGTGCAGAACGATGCCTGTTTCTGAGGATGCCCATGGCACCTCCCGGGTGAGCATAAGCTCTGTGAGGAAGCAGCTGGATGACTGAGTATCCCTTGAGAGTTTTTGTGTTTTGAAACACAAGGACTAGCAGAACAGTGTGGAAGTGCGGTGTTTTCATTTCTGGGTTGGCTGGAAAGCAGCTCTCTTTTATAGACACCAACACGAGCTCCRACTGGATTACTTGTACTGCCAGACCGTTAACCTCTGGGGTAGCTTCCCTAATAAAGTAGTGTGGGTGTCTGTGTCCCCATGAATGATGCAGGCTTCCCCCTCTGACCCATATTTCCATCACCACGGGATGACTATTACAACAATTTGCAATTGCAGGCAGAAGGCAGCTCTTGAATGAGTGCCAGCCCCATCAAAATGTGGCAGCCAGTCTGTGAAACTATAAACACCACCACCTCTCTGCTCCAGGCACCACCTTAATGCTTTCTGAATGCTACAACAAATCCATATCACTTGAAAGGGCCTATGTCAATAACACCAGCAGATCTTTTTTTAGGTGTGTTTACACATCCAGTGCTCACTCAAAAAGGAGTTGAGCACTGAAAATTCCTTTGAGGATCTGATCCTACCTTGAAAGGAGACTGAATATTCAGTCATGCTTTACCAAAATGGTACTCACAGAAAGAGTTTATTCAAGGTTAAGGGCTAATTACAGGGTGCTAGAAATATATAACACTTACCAGCGATACATGTATTATAGCAATCATCACCATAGTGGATAGCATTTTGTCTGGGTATAAGCAAGCAATCAACTCCTGGGACTATGACAGATGACTAAACAGTTCTTGAAACATTCAGGCACAAACAGGCCAGGAAGGGACTGTCTAAGGAAATGTTACCCCAGGTAGCACCAGTCTGCTTCAGGTAAATGCATAACAATAATTTGTACTTGAGTTACATAGTATGTACATACCTCTCGTCCCCAACTTTAAGCAAGGTTTTGTCTGGTCCCAAACAACATAAACTTTCAGAGATTTAATACTCAGTGATTGTTCATAACATGAGTCCACTATGAAGACCAGAAGGTGAATATTTGGCAATTCCTTCACTGGTCTCCCTCCTAGGAGACACAGCATTAATCTCGTGGATATGTACAGGCACTGACATGCACAGAGGTCCTACCCTGGGCTACACCAGGGAAGTGCTGACAGTAAGGCCAAATATTCTGAAACAGAAGGCTCAGCACTTGAAAGAATAAATGAAGCAGTTAGGAACAGCAGAAATAAAGACTAGCAGACAAAGTCTGAACCTCAGAGGCAGGAGAAATCAAAATATCTTCTTTTGAAGTTACTGGGTTCAAATTTTTAAAGATCTTTAGGCTCCTACATCTTGAGAAACCARTCTCTGAAGTTCAGCTGTCCAATACCTAGGTCTCCATGACCAATGCATTCCTGTGCATCTACTCTCTCTGTGCTTTCCTTTTTCCTACATAGCCCTCTGGTAGTAAGGCAGTGGGTATATATTTCTGTTACAYTCCCAGATAAAGGTACTACTCCTTAACAATGCTCTTCTAGGAAAACCACCATGGAAAGAAATATTCCAGGAAGAGAAGAATGAGACTATAATGCCTTATGACTTTGACAGGGGTCCRAAATTAACCTCTCCAATTTTGACATCTCCAGATTCCTACTGTGATTATTTATCTGAGATATGACCTGGGTGATGCTTCTCTCTTCAGATTACGAAGGACTCCTTAGCTTTCTCCAAGCAATAGTGTTCCACCCTTGATTTTTCTTCTTACAGTTCCCAGATGCTAAATTTGTTAATATTTCCCCAAGGACACACTGAAATTTGAAGTCCAATGTGCTGTCTTTATTTCTGTAAATTGATATGCCCCATTCATTTACTGAGAAGAGCTTGCCAGCAGTAGCAGCAGCCCAGTTGTGCATGGCACACACTGCACAATGCAAGGAGATCAGCATACAGATACGTCTACTCCACTTAGCAAGCGTATCATTTGCTGCTTTGCAAACAGTGAAAGGCTTGATTAAATTCAGATTCACTGTGTTTGCCAACCTGGCTTGAGGTTATAGTCAGTGGAATCAGAATTCATTAGAACTGAAGTGTACATTCAAAAACAAACCATTATCTTTTTCATCTACCGACCCTTCACATGTTACATGCATCATTTCTGTGCACCAAGTCTTTTATTTCCATCATTCCTTAATAATAAACACTGTATCCACTTACTTTCCAGTGACAAGAAGACATTGTTTGACGCTGATATACCCTCAGATACACTTTCAGGTTGCACTCATCTGTATCATTGTTGAGCTGAAGGGTCAGGATCAGAAAGGGAGATGCCACAACAGGCATCTGCTATGGAGCACCTGGTCAAGAAGAGGAAGTAGACGTCTTTTTGAAAGTGGAAGAAGTTTCAAAAAGACGTCTACTTCCTCTTCTTGACCAGGTGCTCCATAGCAGATGCTCAGGCCCTGGTTTTCATGGGGGATTTTAACCACTCCAGTGTCTACTGGAAGGGCAGCATGGTGGGGTTCAAGCAAGCCAAATTTCTGCAGTGTGTCAGAGACAATTTTTTGACAGAGGTACTGGACAGGTCAGCTAGGGAGTGCTCTACCAACTCTGCTACATGCAGGAATGTGATAGCCAACAGCAGCCTTGGCTGCAGTGACTGTGGGATGATAGAATTTAATATCTTGAGGGAAGTGAGGAGGGTAATTAATGTAAAAATTACCTTGAATTTCAGGAGAGTGACTTCATTTTTTTCAGGGAACTGCCCTGGAGAGAAACATCTTGGACATTCATGACTCTGTGGACTTCAATACCCTGCCCCATACAGGATTTATTGCTTCACAGCTGCTTATATCAGCCTTGCACAAGTAACAGAGCTATCTGCTATTATTTTAGTGGGAAAATAACACCCTCCTCACAAAAAGGCAATTTTCCATGAGAAAATTTTCAATTTTGCTCAAAAACATTTTGATTTTCTGTCAGGTAAACTGACAGCAGCCCAGCTGCTAACTTGGAAAGCTCTGTCAGCTGCATTGCCTAATGGCAAAAAGTCAAATCAACCAACACCTGCCAAGGGGGAGGCTAAAGGCCACATTCAGTATCTTCCTTGACTTTCAGGCTACTGTTGTCTCCCGCCCTCTCAAGCATCCAGCAGGGAAGGATGAGCTCCTCAGCCCTCTACTGCATTCTGGGAGTGAGGCGTGCTGCTCATCATGTCTCTGGCCTATGGGGTGGGCAAAGAGCTCAGGCAGCCATGGTTGCAGCTGGTGGAGCTGTGGGACCAAGCCCTGGCTCCCTCCTGTAGTCAAACCCAATGATAGCTACCAGACTACTACTAGTACCTGCTATTGAGAGCCCACAGGTGGGCAGCCAACCCCCACCCCCACCCCAGTGTTGCTTCAGTTCATGACATCCTTTTCACCTTTAATTATAGATGTTTTCTAAATGCAAAAACTTTCCCTGTAAGGAATCCCCAGCTTCCAGAAAAGAATGGCCATTGGTTGTTTCTGCTGAGTCCTTCAGGCCACATTTACCTTGCTAAATAAAAAAGATCCGTGGACAAGTCCAAGGCTGAGTCTATAGACAAGCTCCCAGCCATCCTGTTGAGAGCTGAGCCCCAAGCAGAGCAGGGTTGTTCAGTGGGAGCTGGCTGCAGCAGCATAAACCTGGGCCACAGTTACACTGCACACATACCAGGGRAGCCTTGCTCACACATGTTTCCTGCTCTTCTTTTATTTAGCAGTGCAATTGTACCCATCAGCAATGTGTGGGGATCAGGCTGTTTCAAAAGTCCTTGCAGTAGATTTCTCCAACATATCCACTGTGGTGTGGTCAAGTGGATCTTGCAGCATCTTCTGAGTTCTCCCTGCTCCTTCTGCCGCTGGTGGAGGCAATGTTTCCCCCAGGGCTCATATTTTCTGCTGAGTTCAGCAGCAGCCTGGCTTCTTCTACTCTCAGTAACTCATTGCACTACTTAGGGAGCTGTATGACTGTTCAGTAARGGTTCTGTGGGGTGGCCCCAGAAATCAGTGATTTTTCAGTGATACTGCAAGCTGTGCTCGCAGGGAGCGGACAGATCCAGCTGGGTATCTCGAGGAGGGGGGGCATTTAAGTCTCCTAACTGAAAGTATCTAAAAATTTGGCATATAATGGTTAATGCCAAGTTACCTATGGATCCTCTATGAGCCATGGAGATGGACAAATCCACAACAACCTTCCTCYCATCTTTCTTACCCTCTTCTTTTACAGGGGGTTCAGCCCCCATCCAGAGACTCCTACTGTCCCCACTGACTGTTTGGAGAACCTGGATGACTACTTAGACTAACAGGCTTAATTTAGATGGCTGAAACTTAAGTGTCTTCAATACTAACTTTGCATCATRTAACACTTTATGCTGATATAAGTTAAAATATGAGTGCATCCTTTTAGAGGGACAGCCTAAAGCCTGTTTCCCCCTTGAGTCTCAAGTACATATCTCTTACCTTTTCTGATCTTGTTTATACCTTTCCATGGGATTTAAACAATGTCTTAGAAACCTAGTCCTCATATAACTGACATTTGAAAAGCCAATGACTATTGTGCCCTACTGACAGGTGTCAATTTTATCTCATCAGTTAATGGYAAGGTTTCTCTAACATCTGTAATGTTTAAATATTTGTTAAGGGATGTGTTTTATCAGACAGCAGAAGAACTTGCTTGGACACCATTCATGCTGTTATGGTTCCAGGGAACCACAACGAACAATTAGCTCGGAAGTCAAAATTTTTATTTGCGAGGATATATGTAAATATATATAGGTATCTATATGTATATATGTATAATTCATCATTACTATARTCCTGCAAATTTCAGCTCCTAGATGAAAGTTGAAAGTGGCATTTGGGAGAAATAACCCACCGATGTTAAAATACGGTGTATGTCTACACCAATACTATAAGAATTTAAATGAGTAACAGCTCATTACATTTGAGCTAATTTCAAGGACTGGAAGGTAGATGATGAATTCTAGCGTGCGTTGAGGTTATACCAGAAAACAGCATCATCTGAAATTTTACCTGATAACTCATTTCCTGCCTCGGATTTTTATTATGTGTTTCAAATTAAGAGGAAATTCTAGGTAGTGCAGCTGCCTTGCTACGTTATATGTCTCCAATTTGTCAATGGCTGGTTTCTTGCACTGTTTTAGTGTTGTAGATGTTAGTTCATAGTGTGATAAACAGCATAGATCCTGCTTAATGTAGATACTTMCTTTGGTTCTGCAGCTGGGGCCAAATCAGATACTGCAAATATCTCAATATCCATCAAGCTGCTTGGCAAGAAACAGCTGCCAATGCGCTAAGAGCAAGTAAAAGTCCCTAAATCTGGGCCCGCTATGACACAACAAGTTCGGGGATTTTTGTGTGTTTTGGGATGGAGAGGAGATCTGTAGGAAACAGAATTTTGCTGGGATCTTGGAGGCATTTAGCTTTTGGGAATTTAGCTTCCATCTCAGTGGGAGGCAGGGTCCTCTTGAGGACAGTCACTGGAGGATAGGGCTGATATCTCCCTAACCATGAAGACAGAGGGAGCCTGGGGAGACCTTTGTACTTATCCAAAATAGTGTGTGTGCTAATGCTGGGAGAGCAGAGGGGAGGATGAGGACCCCCCATATACCATGGAGGGATGGATGCTGTCCTATCTGTCCTGCAAAGAGGTAAGGCTTTCCAGCACATAGATAAAGAGGTCAAAAAATCTGTGTCTCATCTACCGACCCACTGAAGTAAGTTACTTCAGCTTCAYGTAAAACACAGTTTATCGTTAATCACACTTACTACGGCAATTCCAAAGCACTAACCCAGGACCTTGTCAGACTAGGGGCTGCACAGACATATGGAACCAGACAGTCTCTGTCTTAAAGAGTTTGTACCTAAAATGGGAGCTGGGGTGGTCAGACAGACACATGGCAGATCCAAAACCATCGCCTCAGCAAAAACTGTGTCAGGGCCAAATGGATGCAGGGCTTCTGCGTGTGGGAAAGGGGTGGCCATGGGTCAGGCGAGCTAAGAAAGAGTGAGGGGAGCGGGACCGAGGTGAGCTGAGGTGAAGTGATGGGGCAGCAGAGGCGCCGCAAGGAGCTGGATGCGAGAAAACAGACTGTCAGTGCAGGAAAAGAAAATGAAGGCAGCAAAAGTCCCTGGCACGTTTTCTGCAGCCTCGCAGCTGCAGGGTTTCCCCAGGACCCCAAGCAAAGGCAAGACGTGTTGCCATGCAAGTCAGGGAGAAATTCAGTTCCAGGGGTCCCCCCACACTGGCCTGGAGTGGGAGGGACGACACTGTTACGGGAAAAAGTGGACCCACTGGATCCTGTTTTATCCCTCCCCAACAGCCATCCCAGCACTGCTGGTCTTCCCATAGAGATAGCGATTTGGATGATTCCCTTTCCTCAGAGCAGATGGGAAGATCTGGTGGAGAAAAGCTTAGCCTGGAAATCTTTGAGCCAGTCAAGGGATTTCAGTGCCCAGCTCTCATCAGAATTAGCACCAAAACCCTTGAGTTCAGCTTCAAAAATCTCAGCCTGATTACTGCATTCAGTATTCAGATACATTTGAGTAGGCWTATTATTTATGTTCCTAAATTATTAATGTCCCAGTTATTGTTTGTTATGACACCAAGACAGGACACCACAGGAATGTTAAGAAGAAGTAGCAAATATCAACCTCTTCTTGCATACAAATCAATACTCACAGGAATCAGCAGAGAGATGTCAAAGTGTCAGAAGAGTTAGTTTTGGTCAATTGATTCCATGGACGTGATGGGCATCTGAGGTCACTTTTCCTATTAGTGAGTGTAAAGAATCTATCAAGTATTCTAGTTTTTTGATGAATAATTTCCAAGAGCTGCTATCTTATCTGCTTTACAAGATATCATGAGGATTACTAATGTTTGTTAATGTGGATTTGTTGATGATTTTCTAAGTTTTTAAGTTTCGAGTTCTAAATTTCTTCTCTGACCCCTGCAAACCTAAGTCACTTTTGAGTTTGGCTCAGCAAACCTCCCTCTTACTTGTGTAATTTATAGGAATGGACCCAGAAAAATCTGTTGACCGTTCCCGTTCACAGAACTTTAAATGACTCAGTAGCAGCTTAAACCACACGCAGCACCAATGTTTGCACCATCAATTATTTTGAACGGGAAATACATTTCCATTTTCATGAGACGGAAGAAGATAAAGTGATGTTTTATGAACTTCCTCTTATGTGTCAAGCTGGTTTGGTTGATTTTTTGGATAGCACTTAATCACTGTTGGGGCTTTTCCAGGAAATGATAATTTACAAGCTTTTGAAACTTATACTCCCCCTCTTCACTAGTCAGAAAGTATGACCTAGTTTAGGTTCCAGCTTGAAAATGTGACCTAGTTTTAAAGGTAGCTTAGGCCTAATGTGCTCAGCTCAGCAGTGTAAAATTTGGAAATCTTCTGATAAAAAGTGCGCTGGACTGTCCCCTAGTATCACTGCTCCTTGTTAACTAGCCGCTGAAAAAAGTAACAGTACTGCCTAATTTAGAAAGCTCAGGACAAAAAGAATTCAGAGTCCTTGAACTCCTCAACTCAAGTCCTCAGAAATACTTTGCCACCCAGCCCCACTGATTGAGAAGACCTTGGTCATCCAAAGACCACTCCGGTGCTGAAGACACAGTTGGGTTGCCACGTGTTTGGGCCCAATGGCTGGTGCTGCCAACAAAGGAGCCATGTGGGAGAATCATGAGGAGAGCAAAACTGCCCTTTTTTTTCCTTCTAACATAAATACTGTGCAATTATGGAGGAAAATGCTCCACACTTATCACATCTCCTACTTTAGGTCTGAGTATTTCAGCACCTCTAGATACTAGGCAGCAGTAGATAAATGCAACTGTATTTTATAAGGAACCTGGTCTTATTCATCTGTTGGGTGTTGTTTTAGTAGAGCAGCAGAGTTGTTCCCCTTGGAGCAGCACTGGCTGCTCCCCAGTGTGCTTTCTGTCTGAATCTCTGCCTGGATTAGGCAGAAATCATGCATGTTCTGACCACGTGCAAAGGCAGAAAAGTTTGCATCCTTAAAGGCAAAGATGGTGGCAGCAGGCACTTTTACACCACAGTTATCCARTGGGTTTTCTGGACTGCAACTTTCCTCTTAAATATTTTGATTCTATTGGAGCAAATCCCAAAGCTAGTGAAGGCACCAAAACCCTAACTAATGTGTCCTGCAGCAACTCCTGTTTGTGAGATCTGCACATGCTCTCCTACCAATTTTCCAGACTTTTCACTGTGTTGGATGAGGCTCTTCCCTGAAWGTCGGCAATAAATAGGAACGATGTTCATCATCATATCCAGAGAGATGAACAAGAAGAGGAATACAATCAGAGAGTAAGGTTTTGTGCTACTTAAGCAAAGAAACTAGTGTAATTAAAATGAAGGCTCCTCTATGGGGCAAGCTATCCGTGATCACGTCCATCAGATCAGTGGCTTTGGAGCGATGAGCCAGGCATCTAGTGAATGGCTCACTTCTATAGCAGAGGAGACATAAAAATGCACTGCATTAAAATTCAGGAGCAATGCAGAACTCRAGCTTTCAGGGACATATAACTAAGTGGAATGAGCTGAACTAATTATCCTCCTGATGAACAAAAAGCCCTGCAAACACAACTGTAAGCTGAAGTCACAGTGATGGATATATAGCTTCTCTCTTGCACATAAAAGGAATGGATTAGGTGAACATGGTATTGCAAGGGTTACTTGCACTACCCTAATCTAGGTCACTTCAAGAAATTCAAAGAAAACTTCTGAGTTTACCAATACATTTTTAGCAAGTACCACATTTCCGAGTATGCAGGAGTCACGATAATGTGAGAAATACTGGTGTTTCATCCAGCCAGGCCTTTTCTTGTTTTAAAATTAGAGCTGGGGTGAACTTTTGGGTAAAGGTTATATAGTGTGAAACAAACAAGGTTTTGGTCTAGCCCAAAGCTGGCTGCCTGTTTTCATGGCTGAAGCAGCACTCTGCTCACTGTCACCTTCAGTCCTATTTTACTCTCTGTGAGAACCCGGCTGGCATGTGCTAGTCTTGATGTTCAACCCAAACTACTGACTCCAACAAAAGCCCACGATGAAAGATAGTTCATCGGTAACCATTGGGCAACATCAGCTATAATTACTTCAAGAGGAGGAGCTGGTATTAAACCCATGGTACATTCTTGGTGTTGCTCCTTATTTTAGTGGCTCTTACAGTCTGTTATTTTTTCCTCCCTCTAATGGCCAAGAGGGAGAGGAGATCCTGCCCTGGCAGCGGGAACTTGCTCCAGCAGACTCTTTGGTAACTGGCCCGTTCCCATTGTTGATTCAGACTGTCTCGTGTTGGGAGCAAACCCACATTCGTGTACTTTTTTTTTTTTTTTTTTTTCTGTACGAACTTAAATTACTTTTCATTGAATGTGTCTCCAGCCCATACTGGTCATAAAAGCCATCTGTGCTCACAGGCATTTGGCTGACAAGCAGAGGACAACGGATGCTGACTGGAGTCCCTCTCTGCTTTGCGCCTTTCAATTTTATGAGTGTCATCAATATCTGAGCAAAACCAAGAAAAATAAAACCAAAAAGCCTCCTTACCAGTAAGGCAGAATTTTGCCTGGGTCTTGTTTTATACATGTTGCACAACCACATTTGATGAGACAGTGTGCAAGCCACTGGAAAACCAGGTGTGTCACATCTCTGCTCCTTCACCAGACATGACCTCAAAGTTAGGATGAAGCAACTACATGCCCTTATCAGTGATCTATTCCTTGCTGCCAGTCAGAGATGTTGACAAGAGATGAGTCATTTTGTACATATGCCCTTTTTGTAAGCAAACACAGTTTTTCCACTGCGATCACAAATCTATTTCTTGTTGATGCTACAAAATTGTTTGTATTATCCCTTCATCACAGGCTTGTAAGTCCCAGAACAAGTGATGAGGTTCCCTCATAGCAGATCTCACTGCTTCATATCAAAAAGATATATAGATTAAATATGTCACAGACTAACAAATATTATAGGGCATGGTCAGCATTACTCCCAGTTACTCCTGGACTATACATACAACATTGGAAAATGATTCAACTAGTGGATCTTCTGTAGAAGAAATGTTACTTGGATTGTAACTTACTCAGCAAGCTTGCTGGTCATACCAAGCTGGGAGGAGTGGCTGATACACCTGAGGGCTGTGCTGCCATTCAGAAAGACCTAGACAGGCTGGAGAGCTGGAAGGAGAGAAACCTCCTGAGGTTCAACAAGGGCAAGTGCAGGGTCCTGCACCTAGGGAAAAATAACCCTAGGCACCAGTACAAGCTGGGGGCTGGCCTGATGGAGAGCAGCTCTGCAGAGAAGGACCTGGGAGTGCTGGTGGATGACAAGCTGACCATGAGCCACCAATGTGCCCTTGTGGCCAAGAAGGCCAATGGTCTCCTGGGGTGCATTRGGAAGAGTGTTGCCAGCAGGTSGAGGGAGGTGATCCTGCCCCTGTCCTAAGCCCTGCTGAGGCCTCATCTCGAGTACTGTGTCCAGTTCTGGGCTCTCCAGCACAAGAGAGACATGGAGCTACTGGAGAGAGTCCAGCAGAGGGCTATGAGGATGATCAGAGGGCTGGAGCACCTGCCCTGTGAGGAACGGCTGCGAGAGCTGGGCCTSTTCAGCCTGGGGAAGAGAAGACTGAGGGGGGATCTTATCAGTGTGTACAAGTACCTGAAGGGAGGGTGTCAAGGGGACAGGGACAAACTCTTTCCAGTTGTCCCGTGTGACAGGACAAGAGGCAATGGGCAGAAATCAAAGCACAGGAAGTTCTGCCTGAGCGTGAGGGGGAATTTCTTCCCTGTGAGAGTGACGGAGCACTGGCACAGGTTGCCCAGAGAGGTTGTGGAGTCTCCTTCTCTGGAGATCTTCAAGGCCCGCCTGGATGCAACCCTGTCTACCATGCTCTAGGTGACCCTGCTTGAGCAGGGAGGTCAGACTAGATGATCTCCAGCAGTCCCTTCCCACCTCAACCATTCTGTGATTCTGTGATTGTCCCTGTGTTTTATCTAAGTTTATTTAAGTTTATTTAAAATGACACAGTGACAAATGCCTGTATAAACTAAAATAMCCACCTGCCTCAAAAAGCTTAAAAACTGTCATGTATAAAACAACCTGTAATAGTATTGATGTCGGCAGGAGAACTTCGACTGATTTCAGAGTGAAAAGCTGAGCCCTTTCTTACCAGTACAATTGTTAACATAGATTAATAAAATTGAATGAATTGTAACTATTAATTTATGTATTTGGGGGAATTTTTTCACATTCAGCAAGTCTCTCAGCACAGCTGAGCCAACAGAGCACTCCATTATGCTTTTTATGGGAACTGTTTTGTTTCACAATCTCACACATTATCAAAATTCTGCAAATGTACAGATGGCATACACCAGAGAACAAGAGTAAATTTGAGGAAATTTGTTTGGATTTTTTTCAAATAAATCATGGGAGCATTTCTATTTGTCTTGTGTTTTTGTAAAGATATTGTTTTTTAAATGTAATTTTCAATCAAAATGAAAAAGAGAATAGCCAGACAACAGCAGATAATAGCAGAAACAGCATATAGTGCTACTAATACAGAGACAGCAAAACACTGGACTTCAATCCAAGACACTTGATATTAATTTGTTATATCACTTTTTATTTTTATAATAAAGCTAATTAGGTACAAATAAAATTACTTATTCATAGTGGTAAAGTAGAATTGTTACATTTGAGAGAAAATGAGAATTCACATAAATAGTAATTCAGCTTTAAGTGTACAGTGACAAGATGGTAAAATAGACAGGTGTTTTCAGGGACTGGTAAGAAAATTAACAACTTTCTTCCACAGCCAGATTATTCTTCAATTTAGCACTCTCTATTGACAGTGATAAATCAAAGAAGGAAAAGGCAAAGCTCAGACATGGACCCCTTTGCCCACACGGGTCTGTTCTGATCCACTGCCAAGAGCTCTCTGTCAAGCCCCAGGGTACACACTCTCAGGTTCATAAATAGCATTTATGTTTTAGGAGCCCAACGGCCACCCTGCAAGGCCTACAGGATAGTTGGTAGCATTTCGGTATGTAAAATCTTTTTGCTTAAAGAGGAGACAGGTTTAAGTAGCAAGGCTATGAGCCAGTTTTTTAATTCCAACCCTCTTTTGGTTAGCAAGACAGAAATATCCTAACTTTCACATTTTCACATTCAGAAATATCCAAACTTCACATTTCACCTTTTTCCAGGTGAAGGTTTGTAGCCATGATGAAAAACAAAATATTAAACTACAGGAACTTTGTTTTGTTTAAACTGTGTGCCTGCATGTGATGTTTCACAGAAGAAAAATTCTTCAGTGGTACCAACATTGCACAGCGGTACACATAACTGTGGACCTGGTTAAACTTCTGGATAATGCAGAAAGCATAACACTTGCTTGTTGATGGTTATGCAAAAAGAGGAGACATTCTGCAAACGGTTACAAACTAAAGTATTCTCATTAGTTATTAGCTGCCTTCCCAGAGGGCAAAATAAGTATAAAAAGGGTATGTGACTTGGGGTACATCCATTCATCTGGACACCAAATTGACAAAGGAGAACATAGTAGAGGACCTCTTACAACGCCGGAGTCAGAACCTCTACCTTCACTTCTGTGATGACTGCTCCAATAAACAGAGGTCAGGATCATCTGGAACAGGGCTGTTTCATTGTTTGCTCTCTTGGTCAGAGTTTGATTTTTGTTTAAATAATTAAATGTTTATTAGGCTGTCTATAAATCATGGCCCAGCAATGAAGGCTTGCTCCAGTCTATGTAGTAATAGTCTACATCTGTGGTGAAATGATTTTATCTGTGTCCATGGAAAGTTGAGATTCTGGGGTCTGGTGAGTTTTTTGACACAGCAAAGAAAAATTTGGGATGATTCCAAGTATTTGATGTCATTCAGTCCAATTAACAAAAAAAAAGATCCGGAGAAAAGCCTTCAAAACGGTGGAACTTGGTTTTAAAATATCACATACAGAGGAGTATCTGAACTTTGCGAACAACTGTAATTCATGGAGGCTGCGCTTGTGTTTCAAAGTGTTGCAAAATCTGTGTCTTGCTGGGCAGGGGACAGGGAAGGACGCTTACCTTGTGAATCCTCCTCTTACAGAGTTGGGGTCCCAAAAACTGGAAGATGACCTCGCCCACCAGGCAACCTTACTCACACTGCATAAAGCAGACCTAGGGACTTAGGGATTTGGGTACCTACAGGATGAGGCAGCAGCTACATCATGGTTATAAAGACATGACAGCACCTAAAATGTCAGCTTGGCTGCCAAGAAAGGATTCTGGCATCCTCCTCTAAATGAACATAAGGAATTCACAGAGGGTGAATCGAGAACCAGAAGGTTAGATAATAAGCGGGATCTATCATTCTGTGACTTGCAGCTTGTAAGCAGCTGAAAGTAATTGAGTTCCTGCTTGTTTTCTGCCACAGCTAAACGTAAATTGATCTGCTTGCTGATGTGCAGCCTGGGGAAAAGCACTGTGTCTCACACAAGGGGGCAGGTGGTAGGGAGCACATGGCTTGAATGATGAACAGCAGTGTGCAAATATGCTCCATATAAACCTCATAAAATGGATTGTGAACAGATAGCGGTAAATCAAAGGCACCCAGCCCCTTGCCTCCACCCCAGTCCAAAGACTTCTTTGGAAATGCAATTAGAAACCCAAGTACATTGACACTTAAGGCAAAACTTAAAAGGGTAGAAGAAAGAAAAACCTAAATTTGCCTGTGAACTTGTGAAATCTGATTCAAACAACCTGCAGCTGACAGAGTTTTCTCAGCTTTTCATGACCAAGCTGTGCTTTGGGACTAGGTAACAGATAAATGAATGGGCTCTGCAGGATCAGATCCCAGGGAGTTAAAAAAAAAAAAAATGCACAGTTTGCAAAGTCTACAGGCTGAGAACCCAGCTACAAGCAGTCAGAAAATACTGGACAAGAAACCAAAACAGAGAGGGAGAAAGAAGAAACTACTTGCATGCACTTGTGGATACACACAATAGAATCTGGCTGAGATCTTGAGCTTTTTGGATCACCGCAGCAAAACGCTCCATATGATCATGTTTGCRTCTATGAAGTTTTACTGGAGACTAATTTTGTAATGGCAAAAGGATAAGCATGCATAAATTTTTTGGAGTCCTCAGAWATTGATGCATCAACCCCAAAGGCAGCACGGACCGATCTGTGTGTCCGATTCACTGGTTCCTTATTCCCCAGCTTCTTTCTTCATTCCTGTTCGGCTCAGCCTTTATGTTAACACCTGAAACRTCTTTTTGACAGGCATTTTTAATGCTTTATACTCCAATACACAGCAAAGCCACTGAAAGGGGCCCAGACTGGGGGGAGTATGGCTACACCTCACCCTTTGCTGTTGCTACCACCAGCAAAAAGAGCTTTAAGTCTGCGAATGGGGTGAGCAGGAGACACTGGCAGCTGGAAGGAGCCAGAGAAAAGGAAGTGGGATAGACAGAAAAAGAAACATGCACTGGCTAGAAAGAGCTTGGGAAGGCGGGGGGAAATCGCACCCAGGTGCCAAAATATGCAATTTAACCCCATACACAATTTTTTTTTCAGTAACATAGTAAAAATATATAGACGTTTACATACACACAAATACACAGAATTCCAAACACATTATCTATTTCTAAGCAAGGCTTTTTTAACTTCAAATTTCAGGAAACTATCATCCTTTACCCTCAGACCAAAACTATCTTTTGAAGATTATAAAAAGAGCCACACTTACCTTTCTTAGCTAAGGAGGCATTACCTCCCTTGCAAGTAACTCTCTCTGTTAACTGATTAGTCTACTCTTTGCTGTGTCCAGACAAGGCCACCTTTTATAAAAGCAGGGAGAAAAGAATGGACACTTCTGGGAGATTTATTTGTAGCAAYGTCAGTGCTAGAGTAAGTGGTTTTACTTTATTACCTCAGCATACTTGCCAAGGCTGCCYTAAATGACACTAAAGCTTTTCAAAATGGGACTGCTCTGAAATTAAGAGCAAAATTAACCTTTATTAACAGYACTACATGGAATTTCCTGCTTCCTTTTACATGCGTGTAAGAATGAGACTGTACACAAGGCAAGACAGGCAGAACAGGGCTTCCACTTGGCTTCTGTTTTGTGGATAGCCAGAGCATGGCTCCAAAATACAATCCTACRAGCAGCCTATAGACCTCTATTTTACCATATTTCTCCCACGCAGCACAGTCATAGACAGAGCTGCAACCTGATGACACTAATGCAAAACTCCCAAATATCATTTAGATCCTCGTATCATTGCACAAACTGTGAAATTCAGCTGCTGACAGTGCTGGTAACGGGCACACAGAAATGATGCACTGGTAGGCTGAGCCTCAGCAGCACTCTCCCAAGCCAGGGTAGAGGACAGGATTCAAAGAGTAGCCAACAAATGTATTCATGGGGGTTCAACATGCACAAGCGCTGTGAGCACATACAGCATGCACACACACACAGGCCACACTCACGGTCATGCAGACAGTAGTCAAGTGTGGACAGTTCCCTTCCTTCACGTAATACTGTAAGTAATCAGAGCATTTGCTAARGAGGTCAAATACTAGCTTCTGGTCTAATGCCAGTTGAGGTCATTCAAATCTACATCTTCACCTCTCAGGAGGGTGCCTTAACCACCAGGTGATGGAAACGACACAGATAGTAGGCACTTTTCTACCACTAGCTTGACACTGGGCATCTCTACAGCAGAAACAAAAGATTCTCAGAGCATGAACTGCAACATGAAAACTTGAAAGAAAATCCCTGACTTCCTCAGCCCTTTCTGGGCTTGATATCTGACAACTATTTGGTGTAAAACAAGAATGGAAGTACTTGCCACAAGCTAAATTTCCAGTCTCTGATGTAAACCTGCTTGAAAGTGCTGTACACATGTGCCTCCATAAATAACAAGAAATAACTGAGTCATAAATCTTTCCCTTCCCTCTTAGTTAGCTTGCTCACCCATGTCTATAGATTAAGTATTGTCTTTGCCCTTTTAAAATTTTAACTTTGAGATCACACTTTTGGTTTTTAATGGAATTTCCAAAGCTCTGGAGCCAAATAAAGACTCCATAAAATTCAGTATGATTGTCCCAAAATAACAGATTTATGCCGCAATTTTCTAGAGAGAGTTACAGCAATACAACCTGCATGTTCTGAAATATGAATAAATGATCAAAGATGCACAAGAAAAAACAGCACAAAACCACAACTTTTTTCTTAGAAATATATTTTGTAAGAAAACAATATTAACATTAAAAAGAAATGTTTATTATACAGTATAAAATTGCTTGAATTTAACTCTGTTTCTTATAAAAAAAAGCCTCTGAGGATTTCTATGAAGCCTCATTTCTTACAGAYTTGAGTCTTTGCCTTCTGCAATTCCTACTGCACTAAACAGCTTTTCCCCATATCCTTTCAGCACCCAGACTGAAACACCCCTAAAACTTCCCTCTTAACCCCCCTCTCATCAGCTGCTGTTCTCTGCCCAGATATGCCCTAAATACCCACAGTATCTGCAGCTCTTCCTACACCACCCACCCTCAGATTCCTCCTAACTAAATTTTTTTGGCCAAGCAAGTATACAAGAAACAACACATGTAGCGGCTAACTAGGAGTTTTCCCATATTAACTGGTTGACTAATATGAACAGTGGCCAGCCACTGACAAATAATGTATAATGGCTGAGTTATTCTCAGCTGTCAGTTCTCAAAAAAAACCTGTAAGAATCTCTTAACACTGTCATTCATCTGCCACATCTGGCAGAAATGTGCAAAGAGTTAGAAGGGGAGACAGGGACAGGCACTGCAAAGCTTCATTTTTTCAGGAAACTAAGCTAAGAAAGTAATTACTCAATGAAAGAATTTACAATTTGGAGAATTTGTAGGAAAAAAAATGCCTGTTCAATAACTATAAATACCTTTAAGACATAATGTGGCCTATTATGCACTTTAAGTAATGTCAGTTTTGTAATGTCAATTATCCTCCAGCTTTGAAAGGCACCCAGTGACCAGCATTCTGGTGTAATTATTCATGACATCGGTGTGATTTTTTTTCCCCTGATAATACTGACAAGTTTAACAGAGATCTATTAAGTTAAAAAGAACAAAGAAATATATTACATTTGCTAATTGCAAACAACCTCTTTTAGCTGCAATTTTTCCCATTGGGATTAAAAAGTGCACCAGTTTAACATGTCTGTACATTAAAAACAGTTTAAAACATTAAATATACAAACAGCAAGAGATTTTAAATATTTTTGTATCAAATACTATAGGACAATATAATTTACACTTTTTACACAAAACATTACACCTGAAATATAACTTTAGATATTACAGAATATAAAAATACATACTTTTTGTCTAAAAAATGCTTTTGCAGGTTTTGGCACGATGTAACACTTTAAAGGGAAACAWTACTTTGGCAATCTATATTTGCAATTAGCTGTGCAAGAACAATAAAATGACCTGTAATTAACCTTTTAGAAGTGCGAGGTCAGATCTTTTCCCCTCCCCCTGGAATAGCCCTTTTTAATTGGGTAAAACTAAATTTGAACTGTTTAGGTGCTCATTTTTGCCAGGGCCTGAGTTTTCTAGCCCTGGACCAGCAAAGCAAGAACAAGCTTAACCTTAAGGATACTAAAAGCCACATCAAATACAATGTACTTAGTCATACCTTCACCACCTTTGCTGTCTCAGGATCAGAGTGCTCAGTCCTGAGCAAAACAAAGCCCCAAATRCAAGTTGAGAGCCAAATTCTGTCCTGCTCTACATTTGCATCAAAGCAAACAGAGTAAAACATGTTGTAGAGAATGTCAGGGCAGAATTTGGAAACAGAACTTCAGTAACAATTACAGTTCTGATTTCAATTACATGAACATAAAAGTCATAATGACTGTACTGAAGCCAGTGGAGTTATATGAAGCAAAACTTGTTTAAGACTGAATCAAGAGAACTGTGTAATTTTGCCCTTGTGTGCATTTGTGGAACTCCCACTAAAATTAGTGCAGGGCAAAATGTGTCTTCAGGGATGATACAGGGCTTACACAAATACAACTAGGACCCAAGAGATTTTCCTTCTTGTCTTGAAGTTGATTCTGGACAACTATAAATCCAATTTTTTTTTCCTTCGAGTCCCAGGGCAAAAATAATACCATACATTAAAGACAGAAGGTTTAGTCTAAATCCCTTACTTTAAATGCCCCAAAATAAGTTGCTTCTTGGGATGAATCCAATAGTAGTGGGTTTGATACCTGGATACTTATCACTTCACCAGATTTTAATTTAAAAAACCCCCCTACGTTTACAGAGTAAAAGTGAAATTCTGAATTCCCCGACCAGTATTTGGTGCTTCCTCCTTTCATCAAGACATCAGAGCGTCTTATTTTAAGGTTTGTCTTCGTCATATACACCATCAGCTGAAGCCCTCTTTTAGTCAGGTTTCCTGATGTTTCATGATGTCTAAAACAAATGTTGGCATAAAGATAGTAAAATCCATCTTGATTAACAATTAGTTTTCCATCATTGAATGTCATATTCGATAAGTTTGCCTGGCCTTTGTTATGATGCCAGGATGTAAGGTTSACTTTGCGAGTTCCTGAAAAGCAGGGAAAAAAAAATTATTTACAAGCATTTTTTAACAAAACTGAATATTCAAAAAGCAATACRTGAGTTTTGAGCATCAATAGCAACTACAGTTATGTAAAGTGAAGTTTGAGGCTTCTAAGTATTAGACAAGTACAATAAATATCCATAAGAAATTTCCTTTCTTCATCGTGTATAGCCCTATTCAGTTTGCTATTTGTAACTGCCTGCCCTTCCACAAGGGCATCAGCTAGAACAAAACATTTGGCCAATAACTTGATTATGCTAAGTGATCATATGGTAAGTAGTATACAGAAGTTGTGCTAAACCAAAAATTTTATTCAAGTACATATCTGAGAAGGATTTGAAAAAAAATTGCTAAWGAAAAAAACCCAGTGAATCTTGTTCTCGGTCTTTAACCTGTTTCATACTAAYATAACATACAGACATCTAAGAGGAAAGAAATTTTTGCTGTCTATCTTTCAGGACTCTTCAAAGTACTGCTTGGAAGTGAGCTCTACAGTTTGCTCCAGGATCATTCTCCACCAACCGCAATACATTTTTATTTCAAGATACCCCTGAGCTTTTCTACATTTTTTTCTCTGTTGCTGATTCCATGGCAGTTATCTCTTCTGACCACATTTTTCCACATCTGTTGTTCTTAGCTTTGTATTTGTCCTCCTTCATAAAGTATTCTAACTCTTGACACACCATAATCCCCAATTCTGGATCTCATCTGTGACTGAGACTCTTCAAATATTTTCCTGGTCTTTTATCAGCATAGGGTCTCCAATAACTGTCATTAAGTCATTAAGTGGAGAAAGTTCTCTTTATTCCTTTCCAACTCCCCTTTCAGAGTTGGTCTTCTCTTCTAGGATGTGACTTATCTGGTCAAACACAATCTAGCTGCCTTCATTCTTTATGAGCAAGAGTAATAGGACAATTAATCTGACTCCACATGTCTTGTTGGAATTAGGTATTTCACACCCTACTTCTCTGCCTTGAATATAAAACATGATTAACCTAGATGCAAATGTTGCATTTAAGGCTCAATGTAATCCATGGTAATGGTGAATAGTTTCCCTAGATTGCCAGCTCCTCAGAACAGAAGCTCAGAAGCCTAAATATGTCCTTTTAATGGTCAGATTTAAACATCTAGCTATGACTTTGGCCTCTATTTACTTCTCTATTTAGTAGCATGTTCATAGTATGTATAAGCAGAAGATGGTACTACTTACAGAGCCCTACGGCCCTCCACCTAAATGTCTCCAAGTGACTCACTACGAAATTCAATGATTGCACAGCATAACAGACAGATCAAGATAGAAGCACAGTATTCTTTTTGCCAGACACCTATCATCAGTATTAGAATGTCTTTAGACCACCCCTGGGAATCACTTGTCTGCACAATACTAAATCTATATATTTTAAAAGTATAGTCTCCTAAAAAGCTTGCAAATTAAGCTATGGAGAAGTAAAATGCAGACAYGATGGAGAGAACAGAAAACACTATCTAGACTAGTTATGTGTATAGCAACATCACTACCTGCCTAACTTAGCTGACACACTGCAAATCATAAGGAATTGTTTTCTAATGGACACGATGTAAGCCTCGATTCAACCTTAGCTTTTTTTCCATTTTGTTTCTATTAGCTTCTTTGTGGTGCTGAAGTAGGTGAGACATTTAATCTCCAAAGGATATTTATCATGTGGAGTTGGCTGGAATAATTCCATATATGCTATAAATGTTTGAAAGGAGTAATTTAATAGAATCAGCAAGTTAAACTGTGGTATTTCTCCCCAACAAAGTTAGTGTAGCCTTCCTATCATTTATGCTCTGGTGAATTTAATGGTATAAAGGTAAAAAGGTTTTCACTTGAGAGAACCCAAAAAAATGAAAAGTACAACTATGCATCTGTACTACTACAGAACCTGCCTATGCTTTAGATAGCACTTTCAAGTATTTAAAGCCTTTTTAAGCAAAACAGTGCCTAGACTTAACTGAAAGCTCTTGAAAATATTTGAATACGATTCYACAATCTGGTTTAGATATATCCTACACAATGCCACCCTACTGCACAATCCTAGTTCTTTGATTGATATACAAGTATTTATAGTTAGGTGATGAACTTCTACAGCTATTTCAAAGGCAAACTTGGATTCTTCTTCCTCTGATATATAGTGGAATGTCCTGAGAAAAGACTTCTATGAAAACAGATGTGATTTCAAATGCTTTAAGGTATCTAAGTCCAGAACTAGAAAGAACAAACTAGTAATCCATGCTTGCAGAACAGTCCCCTTCAAGTTATCTTAAGCTAGAGATCCACAAATTAGGAAAGAAAATGACCATAACATCCTCCGTCTCTCTCTACAGAATATCATGCATGTGGGAATCAAAATAGATGCGTAAGAGTTACCAATGCTGACTACCAAAGAAGGACAGATTAATAGAAGTGACACATGCAGACAAGAATTATAGAAAAAATACTTCTAACTTGTAACAGGGACATATAAGGCTCTTCAGCTTTGCCTGTATCACAGTGGACTGGTATACAAAAAGCTGTCCCTTACCTGTAAAGGTAAGCGAAGGATGCTCTGTGAAGAGAACAAAGACATAGCTAAGAAACTGGAGATGTTTTGAGTAGCTTGTCAGCTTCGCACTGTCACTGGAAGTTAACTTTGGAATTATGAGTACCTTAGGAAAACCAGCCTGAAAGGCACTTCCCCAGATGCTGTCACAAAGTAGCCACACTATGACCTCTCTTGGGTGTTTCAAGCTTCTGGTCAAGCCTCAAATGTCATTCATTTAGATCATATTGAGCCTGTGCTAAGAGACAGCTTGATGGGAGGTCACAAAGGCACAGAAAGAGACCATTTGGGTCTTTCTTCCAAGCCTGGCCACATTTGSCATTTTAGTGAAGAAATTTGGTTTTGGTGACACAGTGTTAAGCAGCAGCTTGCAACACCTAGACAGTATGCGTGTTATGCAGTGGGTATTTCCTAGTGAGAAACATGTTCCTGCAGCACACATCCCACAATCTCTTGTGCCTCCCTCACTTCATCTCCTTCACATCTATCTCTGCTCACAGCCTCTGCCTGCAAAAACAGTGAAACAGGCAATGGGAGAAAACTCAGCCAAGGCCCATAAGCACATCCTGCAAAAGAAATAACCCCTGTGAAAGCCACACAAGCCCTGAGCAACATCCCCTCCTGACACACACCATGGTTTGAAAGAGCCACTGCATCCTACCATTTTTTCAACACAAGGCACAGCACAACAGATGGAAGTCCATCAACTTGTCCTCCTARTCAGTAATCTCCAGCACACAAGACTAGCTTTGTCTGTTCCCCTTGAGGCACCCACAGCAGTGAGTCTTGTACTGCAGGGCCTTACACCTTTGACCCTCAGCACTCCACAGTCTGCTTGGAATATGCAGTGCCTTATCCTCCCAGCTTCGAACACACAAATAAACAACCTATTTCCACCAAAATCTCCCAGGCACATGGAGCACATGGTACCTTCTCCTCCCAGCAGAACCCAGAACCACCAGAGCTCACAAGCATGCTGGGCAGAGTCCTGGCTGGAGTCGACTGGCTACAAAAACACCTCTTGGATCTGTTTGCACAGAAAGAAGCAAGGGGAGGCAGGGACAGGGGAATTTGAGAACTARGTCTTCGCTAGCTGCCAAGAGCAAGCAACTTCTGCATGCCAGAATACTTTTACTGTAGTTCTGGACAAAAAGCTTCTCATGTTCTCCCACAGACTTGTGCAAAGCATGAAGTGTCAAAAAGGCAGACCATAAAGAACTGCCCTCATATGGCTCCAGTGTAGCTAGGTAAAAATTATCCAAGAAAACTCAAATAGTTTTCTTGGATAATTTCTTGAGCAGCACCTTAGAAAAACTCTGAAAYCCATCAATTTTTGGAAGACACTTCAAACATCTAAGTCTCCTATCTTGGAACTATTCATCTGCAATAATCAATGCTGAAAGCCATACCAGAGTACCCTTGTGATACACTGCCAACAGCCAGGAAGGTTGTAGTTGTCATACATAGAGTGCAAGTCTGGCAGAAATACTATCCCAAGAAAGTTGGGCTACCTTCAAGAGAAGGGCAGGCAAAAAAGTAGAACCAATATCACTGCTTGCATCAGGGGGAAGACAGAGGCACATCAGATATGGGACAGGAATGCATACATGACTGAGCAGAAATACATGCTGTGACAGACTGATGCCCCACTGGCTTGTTGCTAGGTAGATTTTAGTTGTCAGTCCCAACAATCAAGTAGCAATTTTGAAGAAATCCTCAGTGGGAATGCAATTCAGAGTCAATCATTAAGATAACTCCCCAGACAGGATAGCAAACAGGAAAAACATCAAGATAAGAGTCTTCTGAAAACTCAAGAAAAAACAAAGTAATGTCTTGGATGCTAGTGTGCATGAACTAAGAGTAATACAAATGAGTTTCAATAAAATTGATTAGTGAGAAGGAAAAAGCTCACTAAGGAGAACTAAGGAGAAAGTAGCCCTGCACTGATAACTTATTTGCATGCTAATAGCTTTCAGGTACGATAAGCAAAACCTAGGGGAAGGACCAAAGCTCTATCTATCCTGAAAAATTGCTTCTGGAAGCAGAGGGCACCTGAGCCAAACCTGAGATGTAAATAGCTTAGAGAATTCTACAGTAATTCCTTAGACAGCTAAATATAACACCTCTCAAATGACATATTTAACACTTGCATTCACCTCTGTTTATATTTCTCTCATTTAAACTAATTTCTGTAATTAAATTRTAAACCAAAATTTGCTGTTTTCACTTAAAGCCTGGGTAGCATTTAAAGCGAGCTAAGATAAAAAGCAAGTAGCAATCATTCAGCTTTTATTAAAGACAGCAAACCTGAAAAATACATAGCACAAACCAAACCACTAGGGCTTCTGGAGCCAAGAGACAGTCAAGAGGACATCAAGATTTGGAAAGGTCCATCTCCCTTTTCTCCTCTTTTCAGGCTTCAAAAGTCACTTCGAAAATTTGCAAAAGTCTAAAGTCATATTACTGTGAACTAGCCTAAAGGAACAAGTTCCTTATAGAAGTTGCTCTGTGCCCTTTGATAAAAAGCAGTCATTGACAAACAAAAACAGAAGAATAAAATCCTGTTTGATAGTAATGACAAGACCGATTTTTTTTTCTTGACATTGTTTATTTTGGGTCAGTGATGACAGTACAGAACTTAAAATGCTAAGCATGTATCTGGCCAGACTCACAGCTGGTTAAAAACAATTTAGAAGGATTTCAAACAGGTAAGAGAAGGAAACAGAAGAAAATAGAAATTCTTATTTGGGAACAAAGAAAGCTCAGAAGCTTTTTGTATGCTACCTAGCCAACCCAGTAGTGCCTCACACCAGCGAGAATGATACAGAGACATCCCACCACCTGTAAGTTCAGGGTTTCAGCTATCAACAATGATGCAGCCCTTCCTTGTTGTAGGGCCCACAGGAACTGCAGCAGCTGTCCTCACCAGCTATGTCCTGGCAATGCTCTTGTAAATGAGACATAAGCCTTATGTGCCAAATCTGGAAGGAGTAAGTSCAACTCACCCAGTCAGAAAGGGGCTGATCTGCTCCAAGAAGAAACAAAGATGCTTGTTGCTATAGGCACTATATTTCTGAACATTCCTGTAGCTTGTGCTGTTAAGTTAGAGGCAGAGAGCGTGCACACACATGCATGAGCAACTCCTTTCCTCCCATAATGTGGTTAGCACATCTATAGGTAAAGTCACACCCTGAAAAGTTAATATACAGCAGCAAAAAACACCAGCTGCTGCCTCCGGTAAAAACAAAATTTTCAGACCAATGTCAAGGGCCAGAGCAAATAAGCTTCCCACAGGAAAAGATGTACTTCACCACATGTGACACACACATACCAATGCTGTAGATGTAAAGTGGCCTGTTGCTATGATTAGCAAATTAATCCAATCCTTCCAGAAACAAAACGCTAAGACAGGTTTGTAGATTCTGTGGCCCCTACTATTGACCTATGTCAAAAGCTAACACCTGACTAATGCAAATGGAAACTTGTCAATAAGTGTTTGAGTTAGTAAGGAGGAGGTAAGTTAAAATTTTAAGAATTAATCTTTTGACACAGACCCTCTGGAGAGTGTTCAAGGGAAGACTCATGATTTGTTCCTTCATGTTATACTAGCAAAGGTGTTCTCAAAGCCATTACAAGCCATTCTTGTGGGTAGAGACAGTTCTAGTAAGATAGAAAAATGCCATCCCCCTTTCTAGTGTCCAGTAGTGCCTACTTGATAGCTCAGAAACATACTGCATCCAAGTCGATGCACTGACCAGAAACCCAGCTGCACAGAGTACAGTGAAACAACTGTTGACTTCATTAGTACAGGACTTGATGTAAACATACACTCATGATGCTCTGGGGTGTCTGAATATCAGAAAGGCCCTGGTAATCTTCACACAGAAAAGTCATGGCCTATAYCCACAAGAAAACCCTTTCTATACGCTATTCTAAGATAATGGAAATAGAAACAACTGCTATAAATTCAGCCCTATGCTATCACAGCGCACTGGGCCCACAGAGGATAGTGAACTAGCAGACAACTTACACTTTTGGGACTAGAGTAGTACGTTTTCAACAACTTAAAACGACAGATGAGCTTCCTTTATGGGTAAGCTTTTACACTGATGCATGCCTGACATCCATGTGTCCTGTGTATTCATGCAAGAGATTTCTGGCTTCCAGATTCACGCTGAAGACAAATGAAGTATCACCCAGAGAAGACTCAATGACACTTCAGCACACAAGGAGAGTTATTGTGAAGGGTTCACTAGGTGAGCCTAACAGGATGTTCTTGAATTTTACAAGAGAAATCAGCATCTGTTCAACAGGACTGGCACCTTAAAGACTCAGTGTACGGGAAAGCTTCTAGCCCACAGCACTAAGATTTTGGCCAAGAATTTTGTCAATATATATATATGGCTGATGCCACTGTTAGTGAAAAACTCCAGATGGACCCTGCTGGCCAAAGGAAACAAGAAACTTCAGAGAAGAGAACTTAATGCATACCTGCATTAATCACTTAATGCATACCTTCACCTGACAGCAGGAAGGCCAAGCCCTCACAGTGTAAGTCTGATCATGATCACTGGTCATCTGAAACAGGTCATTTAGCAGTGCAGGAGACTCCCATACAAGATACCTGATACGAAGGGGAGCTACTCTTCATAAACATTATCACTGCTGCCTTTTAAATCCTTCCATGCATCCAGTTTATGTTCATTACTAAAAGCCATTTCTGAAGTATCAATCTGTTCCTAGTATTGCTTAACTATTTTTATATACTCCATTCTTAACACATTAATACAGGCTAATACATCTAATATAAGCATTAGAACTGTTTGCTTAAAACTGAACTTACCAGATGGAATGTTTTTATCATCAATAATAAGATGGGCAAAAGGTTGCTTCTCGGGTTTACTTCTCTTGTACGGATCCATTCCTAAGGCCTGCATTGCAACTAGAGATAAAAGAATTGCATTACCTCAGAAAAACATGTTTAGAAGAATTTGAAATACTTCTTATACATAAAGCAGTGCCTACCTTTTTCTGGTCTTGGTAGTTCTCTTCCCATGACGCGCTGCACTTCCTAAAATGAGAAAGAGCAATTGCTYTGATTTTATCTTTATTATTTGCTACATCGTACATTGCAAATAGTTTGCAAGAACCTCTTCTAGTTATTGTACTTGGGATATTTCTGTAAGCATAGTGGAACAATGGCTGCTAGGAACACATTGCATTAAACAATGAAATCCCTATTACTTGGTATCAAAAGGCAGTGAGAGAGGCAGTTCCACAGAGGGACATTAGTGCATAGTCACACTAGCAACTGAGGAAAGCTAAGGTCTGCATTTCATTAGTGATGAGGAAAATGAAACAACCTCTGCCTCTCACACCCAACCAGTTACAGGACAGGTGACCAGACAACTGTAGAACTTCGCAATAGCTTGTGCAATTTGTTTGCCTCATACAGCTGCCAGGCCTGTAATCATGCCTCACTTCTAGCAAAGTACACAAGAACAGATTAAAGCATGTTTTCCATCTGGAATAGGTCAGGTAGACTGGGTGCCAGGATTTGGATGTATGAATTCTTTAGAACAGTAAATGAGTTTTAACATGAATGAAGACCAAGTTACCCAGAACCAAGAATGGCACTAACAGCAGGCACTAGACACTGCAAAAAGCCTTGCTTCGAACAATCCTCCTCTTTCCTTCCTGAAACAAAAATACGAATGGTAGTTTTCAAAAACCTAAGCAGCAGGTTCTCGTTACAAGTCTGGTCTTGGTAACCTTAGGCTCAATCCTCAGTTCTGTCCCAGACTCTCCCCATCTCAGTTTCCTGTCTGAGAAACAGGGATAATATTTTCCCTCTAGCTATTCAGATTACTTAGTACCATGGAGCTATCAAAAGTAAAAGGAAACATTTTGCTGCAGATACCAAGTCATTTTCTTATTTTTGAAGCTTAAGCATAGTCCTGTGTTTTAAGTCTTTATGCTGCAAGCTTTTTTTATTCTCTTGCTAATTCAATAGCATGTACCTGCAATATCCCTCAGACATTTGGCCAGATCAGCAATGCTCCCTCACATTCTCAATCACTGTGGTGTTTTAGAATCTGAAATCCTTCTTTGAAAACATCTCAAGTCCTGCCTTTATGTAATTTTGCAGCCACAGTGAAATCTGTAATACCTTAGCTAGTGCATTTATGCATTCTCACTTTCCCCTTTCAGTACGTGTCTAAATGTTAAACCAAAATGGAAAGCCACAGCATAATCGAAGTGGTAGTATGACTATCAAAGCACAATACTTTAGCAGAGATATGCTGATTTTATAGATAAGAATCATTAAGATGCTTTCTGCTGTAGAGACAAGGGAAAAAAAAGTAGAATTGCAGCTTTGAAAGTAATAAAACCTATGTCCACCACCCACCATTTACAATCAATCATTCTCCCTCTCTGATCTTGCTACTTCAATGTCAGTTCTAGGAGCWAGAATGCAAAGCTCCTTTCTAAGAGCTGCAAATCAGCATCAGGCTCTAGTCATATTTGAGCTCTTTCAACTTTATCAGATGTAGGAAGAAGAACAGAGTAGTAGGAATTGCCAGAAGTGACAAAAGCAACTGAAGAGAACAAGTCACAATAATATAGAGAAGACTGGGAGATAGGAAACTGAAAGAAATACATGAACTAGTCCCTAGAGAACAGAGATGGAGCTGTAGGTTTGCTCATAAAGAAAGATACTATATTTCAATGCCTCTCTTGATTTTTACTTCATCTGTTTCTACAGTTCCAACATACTGATACACAACCCACCCTAGAAGGGCACTTAAGTATATACTCACTTCTCCTGGTTACGAAAGGCTAAGGGACACATTTCTGAGTGCCATCTGGATGCCTAAAGATACTCTCTTAATGAGATTATAAAAATCCCCTTGTATCCTTATAGCAAAAAATTAAGACATAGGGTTTTCAAACCTTCAAGATATCAACTGCATTTTTAGATACCTGTGCACTTTCAAGCATCCCATACCTACTCACAATGTGTAGCACCATTACAAAAGCACAAACAACTCAACAGAACTTGTCACAAAGACACTGTTTTAATGGCATGAGAACTGCTAACAAATTTTTACCAGTGACACCTCTYAATACTTCCTCCCACAGGAGCATGCGCACTATTGAGTTATTTTTAGAAAAACTGTACACAAAAAACCCACTACATTGTAAGA
Organism: Rhea americana; assembly: GCF_003343005.1. Lineage (NCBI taxonomy): Eukaryota > Metazoa > Chordata > Aves > Rheiformes > Rheidae > Rhea > Rhea americana. Next base: position 974,869 of record NW_028186423.1, read on the forward strand.
CTAACAATCAGGTGCACTTGTACACTTTTGACTGCGTCATTTGCTCACTGCCCATCAAGTCATCTCCGCTGGCTTGCTTCCCACATTCCAACCTCTTTCATACAGTAACTGTTTAAACAGCAAACAAGCATCCAGTCAAAAAAAGGAAAAAAAAAAAGAAACAAAACATGTCTTCCTTTCTTCTGAAATTTTAGGGGGCCTTAGGGAAGTTGCTAAACTTCCAAATTTTTAAAACTGAAAAGATGCTTTAAATGCTTGGGGGAAAAAAAAAAAAAAAAAAAACACAGGACTTGCTCTTTCATCATCCAGTGGACTGCAGGTTTTACCCCTCGGACAACTCATCAGTATTTTAGTAACTTCAAAAAACAAATCTCACTCAAAGTTATATCCAATGTTAAGAACGCACAGAGAGGCCATTGAAGTAGCCTAACAACTGAACAAGTGACAACACTCATGAATGATTTTTTCTTCTTTGGCTTTCAAAATATTCCAGAATCTACTCTGAGTAGCTATAAATAGCCTGTTGAACTCCATTAGAAGAGACTCTCTTAACACTTGTGACTTGTTTCAGCCGTGAGCCTAAAGAACCCTTACTCTGTTTTACTACCTCAGAGCCTCAGGCCCAATTAATACCAAGAAAAGATGTACGATTATCTTGCCGGAAATTCACCAATCTGAAGAATGCTGATCAGGAAGGAAGTGAAAGTACATGAACCACTATTCTGAAGAAGACAGTTCAGAGATCAGTACTACAACCTCTATTCAAATGAATAGTTCATTGCCCACAAAGGCTTGTAAGGCTGTGAGATCAAAATCATGAAATTTTAACAACCTGCAATCACCASAGACACCTTGACTTTGTCCATACCCACATACACTTCAGATGTCTGCTAAGTATATAGATCTCTTCATAAGGGCTGTCCTGGAGGTCTGGCAACAAAATTATATTGCCATGTGGGAGATTAGTTTGGGCTTGAACTCCCCAAGCTGCCGGAGGCTGGGACTATTGCCAAGAAAAGTTACTTCATGAATTGATTTYGGGTATGTTTGTCATTCTTTCTACTTCAGACTCATAATTGACTTCATAAGATGTGTGGTTAGTGCATCTGGACTGCCAAAGGGTTTTTAAGGATATGTGCAAAACAATTAAGCATAGGCTATGAAAGTGTATTATTTGACCGTTTGAAAGCTTTTAGGCAGTATTTAGTGTTTTCTACTGAGCAAACTGCTCCCCAAGTGGTATTTTTTATCCAAGAATCTGTTGAGGAATTCAGCACCAGGTATTCCTCAAAAGAAAATTTTGAATTAGTATATTTGTAAGAGATAAATGTTTCCRAATCCAACCCTGCAGCCTTGCTATACTGGTTTTCATAACAGCACTTTCAAATTCAACCCTTGCTTTAAATTTAAACATTAATCTACAGGTGTGCAAGGAAAACAGACAAGAAGCAGTGCAGTAAGCTAAAATTTGTAACCAGACCATAACCTTAAGCTAAAGTAAGTTGTCTATTTTCATTTCCTGAGCAGCTTGAATTGCAAAAAGACAAACAATTGGAAAAAAAAATCACAAAACTTAAAACCATATTTCAAAGTGTTCCATTTCAGTCACCTAATCTACTGCCAATTCAAATAAGGATACCTGATCTTAAACACACACAGGTTAGATTCTCCTTCAAGAAAGTGAACAAAGTAAAGACGATACAAAACCTCTTTCCACTCACATCAGCTGCATTCCCTCACATAAAAGACTAMCACAACTGGACACAAGATTCAGGCATTTCTCCCCGTGAGTACAGCACAGCCAATGAAAGGCACAGCCTACAAAACATGATGAAGCATGATTTTGCCTTAGCACTGGCACTTGCACTTCTGTGATACATTTCTGTGATACATTTCTGTGATACATTTCTGTGATACATTTCTGTGATACATTTGCATCTGAAAAGATGCAGATACAGCCCCAGTCATATATTTTTCTTTCTTTTTTGTCCGTCTCATCAATATATGATGCCAAAGCAACAAGGACACAGACTCAGCTACTTAATACACTTTGTTGTGTTCAAAGGGAATTGGAGCCTGATTACTTTGGCAAGATAAAATTTATTCTTCTCAAACTAATGGCCATCAACCAAAAACATCATCCCTACTTGCTACTTATCTTAGCCACGGACATTGCAGCATTCAACCTCTATCCAGAATGGCAGGATATGCAGCCTCCACTAAAGCCAATGCTTTTGTTGAGTAACCAGCCATGAATAACCAGAATATAGGGCTTCCCATTCACTTACTGTAACAAGCTCCTTACACTGTCAAGGGAGTTGCATGAAAAAGCAGTCTAGCATATGCACACAAAACACAGAAGTGGATTTAGTGTGAGAGAGTCTAGAAAATACTGAAAGAAGAAACAAATCCTATGGAGCTAAAATATCTTCCTGAATTTTTAGAGGTGACAAGTGATGAGAAAAAGACACTCTCAGGATTCTTCAAGTTTTGTTCACAAAAAAAATCCATCAATCAGGGGCTTGTATTAAAAGTAAACATTAGCACAATTAAAGCACCATATAATTAATTTAGTTACAATTCAATCTATACAAAGTGTACATGAGTTCAACTCAATGCTAATGCAGTTTCTTTAATGAACAAAAAAATGATAACTTTATGTGGATGTGAAGAAGTAAAGTAGTAGCGGACCTGGTAAGTCAGGAAAACCGAGCACTACAGCACATGTTCGGCACTTAAATAGTCCTGATTAGTTCATACCTAGCACTACGCACTATTATGATTGTGTAAAGAGATCAAAAAAATTAATTGTTTGCAGTAAGGGATATTGTGACAAGTATATTCAACACGCCCAGGTTTATCCACTAAGGCTGATGTCTGTAAATACTTTTCTTATTTGTGTTTTGGGAATAAGCAGTCATCCTCAACTGCTAGACAAAGACCACCTAGTTATCATGCTTCTGYACGTTCTTCTGCCCATGTGGGAATGGTCTGCACAGACCAGAGGACTGGCAAAGTAGGCAAAAAAGAAAAAGACCACYCTATCCTTCACGTTCTAGGTAATTAGTCATCATACGGCATAAAAAGAGTACGAAACAAAAGGAAACAAGAGCAGATACTATCCATTCTGTCTTTCAGCCAATATGCTGCATGTCAATGACCCTAAGAAGCAAATTGTGCCAGAAATAGTCAGGAGACAGGTTTGAAAAAAAAGTGTGGTACTGTCTTTCTCCGCAAACATCCAAAATGCTGGCAAACCTATATAAACGTTAGCACAAATAACTACTATTTGAACCCATCCCAGTGTCAGAATGGTCAATTAAACAACCACAGYCATGGTTTTCTGTGCGAGTTCAGGCCTTTTTTTTGTTAAAAAATAATAAAATAAAATAAAATTAGTTTGAATACAGAACTGGTTAACCACTACCACACAAGCAAACACAGTATCATCTTGGATGCAACTCCAGGCATTATGCAAACTCCAGAAAACATTTCTAGAACTTACCTCTGAATACAAACTTTGGAAAACTTGTTAAAAGTTCGACAAGTGCATGAAATAAAGGAAAAACAAAGTGTCAGTCTAGCACTTACCTTTTGTACAGCTCTTTGGAGAGCCTGTTTCATACTTCCACATGAGTCAGGCATTAACTTTGCCTCCTGATTTTCAAATGGTGTCTCTTGCAAATCTGTACTTCCTTGAGCTCTTAGGAATGTTCTGACACAGTGTGCATCTTCTTTTGAAATTCTATTAGGGTCCATCTGAAAAAAAWATAAGCACAGCCATAGCTTTTAAGTGTTTGCCCAAAAGACATTAAAGAACATTTAAGTTGGGGAGAATTTTAAACCATCTAAAAGAACTTAACAACTAGTTAAGTTCAGTATCTAGATTTTCACTGTAAACAATGAAGASATGAACTTCCCTACAGGAAGGTTTAATTCATCATACAAGTACATAAGATAGAAGAATGAATTATCTTCTGGAGCTGTCTGCTTCATTAGCTTAGACTGAACACCTGATTTAAACAAGATAAATTCCACCTTTATAGCAAAATCAGTAACTCTGAATTTCATTTTTAACCAACTACATTTTTAGCAGGCAACAYACACAGTCATCTCATCTGTAAGAACTGTAGCTTGCAAGTTGACACACAAATACCAAGTAGGGGAAATTGGGGGTCGTATCTATCACATCCTTAAGAAGAGGGAAAAGGAAAAAAACAGATGGTAGTTATCACCRAAAATATTAAGTGGGGAAGACATTGTTGGGCAAAACAGTCACCAAGATGGCACCAATTCAGAAAGACTAAACCATAAAAGTGTACCACAAAAACACCTCTACTTTATCAGAAAAAGGCTGGTAAATCTAGAGCAATTACAAGATACTTCTAGTGATCAATCTTTTATCGAATCAAATATTCTACTTTTAAAACCTATGGTTAGAATTCTCTTATCAGCTAGATAGAAAGCTGAATACKCTAAACATTGGGATTATGCCTTCAGAGTTTAATTTCACAAGCAATACGTAARCCATTTCACCCTCTCCCTCTACTCCAGATCCATACACTCAACAGATACTAACTAATTGTTCTTTCAGAGACAACCTCTTASCAATTATTCTCAACTTGTATTTATTCTGCTTTTACTTCAGACTCTAAGAAGAATGTGTGTTCTCAAAACCCTCAGTTCACTAACAATACCAGCTGGTCTAACAAGACATTTACTTCTATCTTCGTAGGGCTGAAGAGCCACCTTTCATCTGAGAATTACAGGAAAACATATTATTCACAGTCACGAAGAGGAAATACCAAGCTATTACAGATACTGCTTGACCACTGCTTAGTTTCCTATAACATGTAACTGAACAAATCAGAGTATTGAAAAGAAGTGTTTGCAGGATACCAAACACCCAAAGCAAATCACATGTTATATCATTGTCTCATATGTACATAAATTCTACTCCCTAATCCCAAAAGAGAACCAAGCTAACTTAAAATCAAATGGTTAGGATTACAGAGGTGATCAGAATTYAAATCTACATCAGGCAGGCAGTCATCCAACAGAAACACACCACAAAGAAACATTTGCTACACAGATGGCTATAGCAACAGCAAATGTTGCCTCCTCCGTCACCATCCTTCTGCTGAAGGCCATCTGTCTGATCCATCCAAACCAATGTCAGCCCACACGAGCTGGTTTAGCTGGGCTCAGTTACGCCTGTAGGTTTGGAATGAAACAGGTCAAGAAAGGTTCACCTGAAGATCGGGGTCAGCCATAACTTAGAGCAGAAGGGTGGCAATGAGTAACAGGACAGCCTAGAGGCAGTAACATCTTCCTGGGGTGATCCGGCACAGTTGGATCCAAAGGAAATTCTGTGCACAGCTCTATGAATTAAGCACTAAAGACTACATAAATAACCTCCAAAGTCTATACAAATAACCTCTAGTCAGCTAGTGTAGTGCAGCCCTGTAATAGTTTAAACTGATCTAAAACAGCATCTCTGGGCTCTCACCCTCTTCACCATGAAATATCACTYCCCCTTTAAACAAACAGCATGGAGCTCTAACCTGAGAGGACTTTTTGCTGGTCTGCTTTCCTCAAGGATTAGTACCCTCAAAAAAAAAAACACCACTCCCTGCAGAAATCAAAAGCACCAGAGACAGTAGAGACAGTAGAGGGWCAGGTACAGGAATGAAGCTAGCAGGAAGGGAGCACTAAGTTTAACTACTGTGGAACTGCAGCCTAACACMGACTGCCTCAGTATGTTCCACTGGTGTCTATACAACTCAACAGTAAATGGAAGGGGAAAAAATGAAGGCCAAAATGTTTACCAACAGCTGTTAAGATGCAGAGAAATAAAATACAGAATAACCTGGATTGGAAGGTACCTCTGGAGGTCTCTAGTCCRACCCCCTGCATGAAGCAAGGCCAATTTCTAAGACGGGTCAGCTTGCGCAGGCCCTTGTCTAATCAAGTTTTGCGAAATCTCCACTCACAGCGACTTTCAGCCTCTCTGGCCAAGCTGTTCCAGCATTTAACTATCTTCATTGTAAAAAGCACCTTCTTATGTGCAGCTGGAAGCTACCTTGCTGCAATGTACGACTGCACCTCTTGCTTTTGCTGAATGCTTGTGAAGAGCCTGGATCCGTCTACTCTATTACCTCTCTTTAGGTAGCTGAAGACAGCAATTAGCTTCCCTCACCTTAGTTTGTTCTTCTATAGTTTAAAGTAACCCAGCTCTCCACTTCTTATGTGCTACAGCCCCTACACGTCCCAGTGGCCCTTCACTGGACTCTCTCCAGTTCTTGGTATCCTTCTCACATCGGCAGACCCAAAACAAGGCTAGTTATCCAGATGTGTCCTCTGACGATGGACTTACTGGAGATCTGAGGTATTTAGGGTCTTCAACAGGATTTGGATAAATCCACTCCCCTTCACATCCACCCCAGGATTTAAGATAGGGAGCCACAATAACTAACTGTTGGTATTTGGGGGCTTTTTTAATCAGTAGATACCACTAGTGAAAGATTGTTAGTCCAGTTTGGGATCTATTAGGAGAAATCTGATGAAATATGTCCAAGAAAAATCAGTTTTATAACACAAAGATCATGAAATTTGCAAGGGCTAGACCAAGCGTCCAGCCTGAAAAGTTATGTGTAGCGTTGATTTACAGGTATCACTCAGCAGTAGCCACATGGGCCAAACACTGTGCCAGAACAAGAACCAGAGCTTCTACAGAAGCATTTATTTGGATCTTATCTACTTATCTACTGAAGGCTAGACAGAAAGGAAGCTAGATACCTTAGAGGAATTAGCCTATTTAAAGACAGGAGCGTAAAACTTATTTTTTCTGTATTACTATCGTGCGTACATCCATTGCGTCTGATTTTGGAAGCAGACCACATTTTTGGGTGTCCCTTGATACCAAATTTTTTCAGTGTTTCCAATCGTTCTGTTTGTGTTTCTGGATTCCCTTTATCTAACTCAGGGCAGCCGAAATGAATCCAACATTGCGGGCAAGACCAGTCCAACTTAGAGAATTCAAATGCAGTATGTTTCCCAGTCCACCCACTACATTAATAGCTAGTCTACAGTTTTAACTACTGTGTATAGATAGCTTTCAATGAACCTTCTGTTGTCACTTGAACTGGTTTGGGATTTTTGTCATCTTCTATGTTATATCAGGTAAACATCAGTACAGTTTCTTTTTCTCTCAAATATACATTGCTGTACACTAGTCAAGACTACATTGCACCTATCATCATGTCATATGCCATCCTGCACATTATGCCTCTATGGTTTTTCTAGCTTTGACAAACGAAGTCATTCATCATCATCTGTCAAGCTTGTCACCACGCCATTTACTTCCTTTTCAAATCAGTTCACTTGCATTTAGGGGCACTCAAAAAGTTAAGTGTGCCATGACCAATCTCACAGGTTTCTAACAAAATGAACAAAAACAATCTTTCATGCAAAGCACGAAATACAGAAGAGAACTAGAAAAAGAAAAAAAAAAGTTCTCAGAATAGTCTTCCTAAAAATTTAAAATTTTCATCAGGAGTTTAATTTTGCCAAAAAAAAGATTAAAAATAATCTTCCAATGGTAAAAAGACTGACTTTGTTTTAAAAAATAAAATACATTTCAACTAATTTTAYGTATATTGTAGGAATTACGCAATGCTAGAGTATCATAATCTCTTCATTTTTCCTCACAATAAATACTGACCTTTTATATTCCTACTTATTTTCAAACTGAAATCAACTTTCAATGTACCAAATATCACTTTCGACTCCATGATCTAACTGAACCATGAAGAATGGGCTCTTTCAAGCTTCTGAAAAGTGCTAGTGACCCGTAGCAAGCTGTTTTCTTTTAGCCACTGTTTTGCTAGCAGGCTCACCACATTTTAGATGAAGTCTGAAAGGAGGTCATCTAAAAGCATACTGTAATAAAAGTCTGAGTTCCATAGATGCATGAAATGATAATAAATATCCGCCTATAGGTCACCATTTAGCGAATTATAAATTCTTCAATAAGGCAAGATGCTTTTTTTGTTCTTTTTGAATATACCAGTCCCTTGTCTCATTTGTATTATGCTGCACTATTTCTTGGCCACAAACATGTGTTTACCCACGAAGACATGGTGTCAGTCTTAGTTATACGTCTTGTGAAATTCCAAATGCTCAAGCCACAAAATAAACAAAACTAAGGAAAAACCAAAACCTCAATTATTGTCTTAGTTTATATTTTGTCATGATCTAGCCCAAATGATTTTATGCAAATGAAAATAAGAAGTAGATGGTAAAACTGAGTCAGAGTTTACTCAGCCTCTTAGCTAGAGTTGTAAAGAGCTTGTAAAACAGTTGTCTTAAAATTATTACATTTCTTAATATTAGCCTATGCTATCATATCTAGCTATTTCACATTTGGTCAGTCCACCAACCAAACAATTCACATCTTTTAGATGCAGAGCTCAGCATGTTTAAGAAAATGTGCTCTCCTACTATTAAGTTCTCAAATTTCAATAAAATACACATTACTTAAGTTCAGTGTTATTAAAAGTAACTGAAAAGTATAAATTTAGATGGCTTAATACAACTGAAATGTGAGAGGAATCTTTCAAAAGAAAGATCAGATCTCATAAATAAAAACAATTTGCAAGGCAGTTAAATAACACTTCTGCTGGATCTAGTGTGACTTTTTTTTTTCCAAACCTATCTTATTTCATAATAAGAAATTGTGAAACGGGTACGGATCACCACTTATTACTGTGAGCACTGCACTTACTTCAAGTGTATACATATTATTCTGTTTATCAGTGGTGGCAATTAAAACATTTTCTCCATTAGGTATTATTCAGGCAATTATTTCAGGCAAGTCTACATCTAGTTACATCTTCTCTTTTAGATATTTCCAAAGTTTACAAGGCCTCAGTCCAACAGCATCACCCCAAATTTAGAAGAACCAAACTGGTGACAGAATTAGATGCCAAAGGCAGAATTAAACTCAGTGTAACCTTTTAAATCGAGAAAACAAAAGAAAAACAGTCATTTTGGTAAGAAACCTGTTTTTGCCCTTTATCAGATTTCTGTGAAGCAGTGACATGAACTCATCAGAAAGAGTCCTTAATAAGAAGGTGGAAAACACAGGGTTTTCAAGAAATAAGGGTGTATTCTGATCGGTGGTTTTGACTGTAACGGCTCTTCAGCGTGCTAATCAAGGTACAGTCGTGCATTTCTGCGAGCTATGCTTTGACAAAGGTATCTTTTTAGGTCTGTGCTGTCGCGGAGTGAAAAAAAAGCACATTTCTCTGCCGCCAACTGAAGCACGCACTGATTTATTTCACTGTCGCGCAAGCAAGCAGCTGCAAGCTACTTTACAGCGAGCCCCAGAAATTAAGTGCCACTTTTCTGGGACGCAGMGGACGTGACTAACTAAGGGGCTCCACGCCCGCTCCACGCGGACGCGTTTTACTCTGCGAGGCCAGCAACCCCCCGCCGCGGCCGGCCGGCCGCA
>NW_028186423.1:984998-1030772 GCF_003343005.1 Rhea americana
TATTCGTTCGCTCGGCGCCCCCGAGGTGCTGCCGGGCTCCTGGCCGTGTGCGCGGGATGCCCTCGCCCGCTGCACCCCTCCACCTTCCTCGGGGTGGGGTGGGGGGGGATGAAACGGTGACATCCCCTGTGATTTCCTCGCCCGCGCTTAACTCGGGCCTTAACGGCAGCATCGACTTGCACTGCCCAAATGCATGAAGCCGTTCCACGTCTTCTTGGAAGAAATGAAATTAGGCTGTTAACTGGCTGCCACCGAGACCAGGACGGTCTCATCTCCCTTCACGCAGCCAACACGCTGCAGAGACATTTCCAAACACACGGTTAGGAACGACATCTTTCCGCACTCCCCACCTCTGCTTGCATTCGACACTGAAACCTCTTCCTGGCAAAACTGTGCTAACCTTCGGGGCTACTCTCTTCCTCGTGGTCCTYCAGGAGTCCTGTACAGATCAATCCTGCCCTTCACACGAAGGAGATTTTCTTATTTGGAACTTGTCCGTTTGTAGCCTTTCCTCCCTCTGCACTTCTGCTTATCGGTTTATTTACACCCTTGGAGCTGGGACTATCTCCGGGGCAGATCCGTCTCCTGTGCCTGACTAGCCTACCTGTGGAAAGCGTTTCCCTAAATCATGTGGAAGTGCTCAGCTGTAAAGGCAGTTCAGATTTATTGGTTCTGCAGCCCTGTAAAACTCAGTGGGGACAATGGTCCAGAGAAGAGCTGAAGGCAAGCTGCAATCCAGCACAGGCTCTGAAGAAYGTGAGAACGACACAGATCCATGTAGGTCATTTGGGCTGTAGAAAAAACAGTGCAGTTCTTTGACTATTGCTATATGACCAAATACTGTGTTTATGYCCTTCTAAGCTAAGGAAATGAGAAACTGCACCTCCATAAGAGGCGGACTGAACRAGAGAGAATTACATGCTCCAATAAATTAAAACTCTCTGAAACAAACCACACCACAGTGCAACAAGTTACTATCAAAATAAACTGACATCATTCAACACTGAACTCAAATAGCACAATAACAGTTACTSCACCAATGAGACACATCTGAGAAATGATGGTGACGGCACCTGTTTCCCAACATCACCCATCAGGAAGTCATGGAGCAATACCCCAACCTTGAATGGCTAGCCCAGAGCCAACTATCTGTTCTTTCTAAATGGTTACATTTATGCTCTGAAATACTAGTAACACTGTGTTCTCTAGAGAAATACAGGAATTGTTTCTCTAAGCATGTCTCAAAGAACTTCTCTAGAAACAAAATGAGGGTAAGCTAACCACCATCCCCTGCAAAATAACCTCAAGAATAATTTCAGTTAGTATTGAGCAGGACACCACATACTGGATGAACTCTACTTTGAACTACACTAACAATTATTTTGGGAGAAGGATAACAGTGAAATGATTTTTGAAAAGAAAGGCACAACTGCAGCTACTGTTTCTATTCAAGAAAGAATCTATATGGTTCTTAGGATCCAGTCATCAATTAATTATTAAAAAATGATACAGGAGAAGTTAGAATAGCATCAGTGACATTAACAGGTGATTTTTGATGCTTTCATGAAAAAGGGAACTCAAGAAGGACCTCTGTTCTTCTCACYTTGGAGCTCAAATCCCTTCCTAATGAAGAAGGAAAAATGCGTAACTTAATTTCTTTTTTTGCCACCTTAGGACTTTCATGTGCTTTTCTACATTATTACAGAAGGAAACCCTGGCAGACTTTCACTGAAGAGCTATGAGGATCTGCAGAAAACATCTTTAAATCCTTTGTTATACATAAAAGCAGCTTTCTTGAGAACACACACTTCCTCCTGATCACTGCATCAAAAACTATGTTCTTACCGACACCATCTTTCTTGTTATTATCACTAACATGCCACACCGGGCATGTTACCCCTGAAAAAGCGAAACCGACTAAAAAAGTGAAACCGACTTCCGTGCTGTCATCTCATATACATGAACCCCATCTATTTCGTTTTTGTTAACAACAGTTTTACCTCAGCAAATCACAGGCTCAACCACAAGCACCCAGGTGGTCTCACAGGATATCAGGCTCTTCAAGAGTCAACTCAAGAAAAGGACTCTAAATAACAGCCCCACCAAACCAGCACTGGTTCCTACAATACATGGATGACATCTGGACTGAAAATTTGGATTTCCTCAGCAAGCAGAACTGTGCATCAGACTATCTCTGGGAAACTCTTACATCAGCATCAACTTTCTAGACACCCCGGTCAACACAAAAAATAGCAACCTACAAACTACCATATGCAGAAAATCCACAGACCAACACACCTCCTTCCACAAACCATCAGCTATCCAAAACACACTACAAAAACTGTGATATACAACCAGCCCTCAGACATCACYTCATTTGCTCTGAGGAGAACATTCATGGCACGCCTTTGCCAAGCTACAGATGATGTTCATCTGACAGTGACACTCCTCTAGGAAATGGATTACATATTTGAAGAAGCCACCTAAACTTTGTAAAAGCTTGCTACAATATATAGAGAAAATGCCCCACCAGTTACCATACAACATGATATGCAAGAATTATATACTAGAAAGTTCTAACAAGTTGCAACCTACTTTGGAAAAGAAAAAGACACTTTGAAAGGAATTTTCCTAGAATCATCCCTCCTTCCATTCAAACAACACACAGCACCATTAAATCCATCATCAAAAGCAAATTTCCAGCAGACCAGCATGGACTGGCTGGAACCAGATGGCTCCTGAAAACAGATCCAAAGCTTGCCACAACCCTCATGATATATGCCTACTACACCCAAACCATCAAAATCCATTGACACATGCACATCCTGAAATCTAATAGCAATAACACAATACATTCAATGCTCTTTGAAAACTGTGTGGGTGAAACCAAGCAGCCACTATGCACTACTTAGGAAAGAACAGCAACACCCAATTATCAGTTGGAAAATGATCTTTGTAAAACAACTACTCCATCTCTAACCCTGCAGTCCTGAAAGAGCAAAGATAAGCCAGGGAACTAAACTTAGAACTCTATCAGATACCAGTTGCCATATCAGGTGAATTCAGGAAAGACCTGCAAGATTCCCTATATCTCAATTCTTGCTGATCTTTAATGGGAATTATGTGCTACTTCCTCTGATCACCTAGCTTCTGTCACCTCTTAGCCTCTTTGCAGGGCCACAATCACCCCCTGCTCCAACAAACACTTTTCTCTCAAATATCTAACTGATTAACAAACACAATTAAGTATAATTCAGAGCAATCACATATAATTACCTTCAAGTTCTTATATTTCAGACCTGAAGAGTAATTTATGTACCTGAAAGCATATCTGCTCTACCGAATACCTGTTTTTCCTAACAGTATTAGGTGGCCTAAAAAAGATGTTATCTGCTCCTTGAAAAACTGTATTTCCTTGGATTGTGTAAGGAGTAAWGACAGAGGTACAGTTCCAGTGTAGAAAACACTGGCTTGTATAGCGGGTACTCTTGCCCAAGCAGAAAATAGCTCCCTGTTGTTTTCGACAAAACAGATGTACTGAAGACTTCATCATGAATATAGTACCTGTTCTGGTAGGTACTGTGTAACTGATGGGATTTCTTTATCATTTTGCTTTGAAGCAAAATAGGAAGCATAGTGTTTACATAAAAGACTACATTGAAAGAAGGCTCTCACTGCAAAGTTGAAAGTCTTGAAAAATCTGAAAATGTGAAAGAGCTGCAGGCCTGCAGTAAAACATTAGAAAACATCAAAGTAAAACATTAGAGAAATTTTCGTTTGCTCTCCTCTAAAATAGGGTGAACCAGTAAAAATTCTCCCAATCTACACTTCCAATCAGGCAGTATTTTTTAACTCGAGAGAGAGCTATGCAGCCAAGTATTGCATTTAGGTAAATCAATAGTGCATCCATCCRTCATTTTTCAACACGCATTGTTAAACCAGTGCCATATTCTTACATCAATAAGATATTATTCTGGGGAGAGATGTTCATAACTTCTCTGGTTTTATGGTGGATTGGAATATTGTTGGCAAAATTTTTCATCAGTAAAAGTTTTTTTTGAATCAGGCACAAATGTTTCATTGAGATGTATCAGTTTTGACAACAATTTGGACATACAGAATCGACACTCCTTCGGGGGTTGAAAGGGAATCCTGTACTGAAACTCTGGTTACTAGGTGTGAATATGGACATTTTGATGGAATTAGTCAAAATATTTGGAGGGCTGTTTTCCCTGTCATGTTAGAAGAAAAACAAATTCTATAACCTCAGAAATTGTCATGAAATGGAGTTACCATTTTTCCTAATATCTCTACACGATACACAGAGATGGAGAAATACTTGAGTATAAAGAAGAAGAGAGTCAGACTGTGGCCAATAACATAAAATGCCTCATTGAAATCTTTCACTTTTATTTAGAAGTAGTGTTCTAAAAAAACCTGGGAAACAGCAATTTATATACCAGGAAATAATCATTATATTTGAAAACAACGGAAAAACACATTAAAATGTCATTTAAATTTCCTAGTGATTTGCTGTTCTGCTTTTTTCTAGTGTAGTGGGTATAACAAARGTCACAGTAATGAAGCTGCTTTTGAAATCTCAACAAAAATAGTTAGTATATTGAAGTCTTATGTAAAAACTCTTAAATCAAGGCAGTAGTGAAATAGTTTCTGTCCAGAAAAAATTACTTTAAAGAAATTATAGGAATCATCATTTATATCATTACATCATTTAAGAAATGAAGTCAGAGAGAGTGTATTGTTGAAAATACTGGGCAATAAATAAGTGAACAGTTGAGGTCTGTCTACATTCAGGGGGAAAAAAAACCCACCATTGCTTGTCAGTGGTAGGAGTCCCTGGGGCCTGTTAAAAGCTCAGCGAAACTGATGAATATATGTGTCAGAACTTTAATAGGTTTTTGGACCAGGTTGCTCCTGTATGCAGGCTCAAAGTCACTTTATATTAATTTACAGAATTTATTTCTGCATTGTACAGGCTTCACACATGGGATTATATTACCTCGAGGCATCTCTCAAGCATGCACTGCTGTAGCTGTATTGGTACCGTCTGTGTTGATATCCTTCCCATGTGTGAACCCAGCTGCATCTCTTACTTCTAGGAGTTTTAACTGTCATACAGATGTCGACATTTCAGCTACAACTCAATGAAAAATCAGAATTTGGGCTGTGAGGGAAATAAGCATGATTTCAACTAGAGATAAGGAATCAAAATATTAATCTTTTGCAGAAAGGGAGCCTTCTGGAGATTTCTTTAATCCACATATTCTAAAACATTTCTAAATAGAAAAGGTTCATTTAGAGTCACTTCACTGTCATGTCGCATCTCCTTTTAGTGCTGAAGCTCCACRTGTCCTTAATTAGACAAGGTCTATGACTGAGTTACAGGTGACACATGCAGAGCTGTGAGACTCTTGTGATGTCTCATACGGTGGAGTCAAAAGACAGATGGTAGCCCATCCTGGAATTRTAATTCATCCCAGGAGCACAGGCACCCAAGCACTGTGGTCAGTCTGATATTGAATAAAGTCACTCTAGTAAAACTAAGTTCAAAGCGTTTCATTTTTATTTTTCCTAATAAAATTGAAAAAAAAAAGTTAAACCAAAGCATTGCAGAATGGTATTTTTTTCATTAATTATGTTTTTAGAACTAGTTGAGAATCTCCTATCTAGTTTCATTGAGCAGCYTTTCTCCTTACCTGATAATATTGTAATGAAATACATTTAGCCCTGATTCTTTTATTAAGGCCACCTGCCTGAACTTTAACATTTCAATTTACAATCCAGTACAACCTAGGAGCTGTATAATTTTACATTTTCATGGCCTTATTCTTCCTAGCTGCTACTAGGGCTTCCCTTGACGGCACGCAAAAGACTTTTGTTGGTATTACTTAATCCATTCAGATTTAGCTAAGATATCTAAAATTGAAAACAGATCATTTCTTCATAGTATTTGCACAGAAGAACAGTTTTTTTCCACACAGGAGGAAAATAAGTACAGCAGTACTGAGTCAGACAAAGATACATCTAGCTCACATTTGCCCGTGTGGGTGGCAGCTGCTGCAGAGGATGAGTTGTGATGTCCAGCTGTGGAGAACAGTATGGCTAGCCCAAGCCTTGCTCTGGGAAACCAGACTACAGTTCYCTAGAGGTTGTAAGTCACAGGGACAACTTTTGTTAATCAGGTTGAATCTGGAGCTGCAATGTGCCTGGCCATCACGCTGGAGTTTCTGGGACAGAGGCCCTTGAACTGGCTGGGAACATGGTTCAGGCCCACAAGAAAGCCAGGATCACTCGCTAACACCTGTAGCTCACCATTCACAGTGATGGGGAGTAGAACACTTACACTCTCTTTCAATACCCAGGGTCTCTTGCTGCCCAAGAAAACCAACAGCCACAAGACCAATAGTGACTAAACTCAACTAAGACAAGAGAGTAACATTCTGATTTCAGAACTAACAGCGGCCAATAGCCTATGTCCAGGAAAAAAAAAAAGAGAGAGAGAGAGAACAGGGCAAGCATGTAATTACACTTCCCAGTACACTCCAGCAACTTGTGGCTCAGAGCCATCCTAAGCCGGCGGTGGTATTTTTTGTGTTTAAGATTGTGCTTGAAGATGCCTGAGGATTCTGATTGTGTGTGTAAAGACCCTGTGATGGAGCCTCAGTGGGAGCTGAGCCTTGCATGGGGCACAGACAAGTGGATGTGACACAAAGGGAAAAGAAAAGACACAACATGGCAGTGATTACAACACAGAAGATGAGTCAGAAGCCGTCAGACAGAGACTCTGGAGTTTGTGGCTCACAACAGGGGACACAGAGTACCATATGATGTAGCTAACATCCCTTAGAGAGGATACTGAGCAGGGAGGACCTGGAAACTTTAAATAGTGAAGAAAGATCTGTGGGGACAGTGCAAGACACAGAACCACTGTGGGTCAACACAGTAGGAAAGCTTCTAACTAAAGAAGTAGCATCTTTAAATCTGACTGCCATTGTTTRTATTAAATACCAAATACAATTTAAAAGGAAGCTGGTTTAATATATTAACTGTCTACTTGATGAAGATGAATTTCAGTATTGCTAAAGGGGACATGGTACTGCTTGGGGCATACAGAAGGAGAAAATGCTCTGCCCCCACTGTTCCCACATAAATTCTGATAGTGCTCTCATTCATTCCTATCAAGTTTCACAAACTGTTTTTTTCCACCCATCTCACTGGCACTAGCAACATCAGTAGGTTTTCAGAGTGTACTGAACTGGGCTCAGCACAGACTAGCCCTTGGGAGGAGATGCTGGGCTTTCCCATAGGAACTCATTTTTATCTAATAGGTCACTGATGAGAGCACTCCACAGGATGTGGGTGACTTCCCTTCACATTCTTCTTTTGCCAGTGGGATTCAAGCCCACACATACTCCAGGACCCCCAAGAAGAAATGCCAGCCACATGCATGTATGCTGACGGGTGGGCTCTTTCAGTTTGCACAGCAGCATTAAAGATCTGGAAGATGACAAGAAGAGGGARAAAGAACGTGTGTGCATGTGTGTGTAAAAAGCATAATCTGCCTCAGAGATAGTATCTTATCTTGCAGGAGCATYTGTCTTCATCTCTCACTTCCTCTTTTATCCACATATTTCAGTGGTTAAAACATGGGACAAGAACATCTGGATTCAGTTCTGCCTCTATGAAGAAAGGCACAGCAGCATGTCCCTCTTCCCTGGAGGGTGCCACAATCAGCATGCTGTGCTGACACAGAAGCAAGGGGACCTGCATAAGCCCACCTGTCAGAACTGTTCCACATTGCTTGGAATAATTAGAAGGAAAGCAAACTGGGATTTTCCAATTTAGTGAGTAAGATACTGCAAAAAGGAGAAAGCATAATTTGGAGGAGAATTTTATATAACTGAATGTAAATCATGAAAGCATTTGCTGGTACAGGGATCAGGTATTTTTCTTTCCAGATGTCTACCCTAAATGCTGTAGAAAGAGTGTAGAAAGCCCCTCTCTCTGCTTTTGCCTGCAAGGCAAGGGAGCTCCTTGCTCTGCACCTATCTGAGAGTTTCATTCAAARTACCTGCTATGAAGAACAAAGAGTACAGACCTAGTTCAAGACAGCRTCCACCACTGCTTTGGCAAGGATCACAGGAAGTTAGGTATCACAGTATGCAGCAAGCCATACTGCATGGTCCAAGTCCACGCTGTAGCCAGAGTAACTTGCTGAAACACATCTCCACTATTTTTCCTTCCTCCTTCACCTCATTTGATCCTGCGGACAGTGCCACTTAATAGTTCAAATAGAGACCACACCAAAAAAAAAATGCTCAGGAGAATTACACAGCAGAGAGCTTACAAAATGAGGCCATCCTACAATGTAGTATAGTCAATAGCAAAGAAAAGCACTTGTAGGTACCTTCTATTTATAGTAATCTATTAGTAGGTCAGTAGTGATAAAACTTGTATAACATTTTTAGCAGATGCACCAAGAGTACACACAGTCAGCAATGGTTTCAGGTACAATGGGAATAGAAATCAGCTTCTTCACCATCATTTAGCTTGGGATTTGAAGAAATAGGATAGGTTCTTCACCAGTAAATACTTGCAAAAGATCAGACTCTATGCTGCTTCATCAAAAAAAAAAAAAAAAGCATAATGAAAGAATGAAATAGGGAACAGTGCTACTAATTTTGTCACACTTTTGAAGCAAGATATGAATCCTAACTACACATCATAAAATACTTTGATGCTTCAAATTGAACAGCATAAAAATACTTTGCTCTTCGGGGGATTTCCTTCTAATTATAGTTTGAAATATTTGCATTTGCTTTATTTACTCAAGGGCAATTATTAACAAGCTGGTCAAGTTACGTAAGACTCCAGATAAAATGCTCTTSTTCCCATTCTGTTTTCACTGAGGCGGGGTAAAAGCCCTAGTGAGATCTCATGCTGTATCCCAGGCTGGTATATATATGCAAGAAAGATGATTTCAAACTACAAGCAGCACAGAGAAAGGCTACCAGAATATTAATGGAATGGAGAGCTTTCCATTTGAAAAGAGACTAGAAAGTCATGACTTTCCTCTCAAAGCTAATGCTGAAAAAGTATCATTGCTGGCCATAAACACATTGGGGGAGCCAGGAAAAAAAAAAAAAAAAAAGCTTATTTAACTAAAGGCCTGTACCCAGACAATGGATATAACCTGGCACAAAATATATTTAAGTCAGAAATTAGAAGGTTTTTATTCATTAAAAGAGTGATGTTCTGAAATAACCTGYCAGTTAGAGCAGAAGGGTAGGAAACCTTTCTAGAAACCTCACTGGATGAGCTTTAATCCATCTGTGAAAGAGATTATTTAAAACAGTGCCTTGCAATAGCAGSTGTCTATCTTAGCACCTGAGGAAGTCCTTTCCAGCCCTGCTCCTCTGTTGACCTCTGCATGTGGAGGTCAAACATTTTATAATACTAAATAAAAATACTAAAAATACTAAATACTGCTTTAACAGAATTACATTGTTACCAGTTTAGAGAAGCAGAGTATGGCGATCTATGCCATATTGCTGTGCTTCATGCTATTTTAGAGAGTATTATAGAAAAGAGCTTCTACTGGACAAAGTCTCAACATCTAGGTGTTATCAAGATGATCGGAGAGGTTTAGAGGCTGAAGTAGCAATATAGGACTGTAACTTTGATCACTATATAGCTTTCCCTTAGAGACCAGCCTATATGCTACCAGTAAATGTCACAGAACTGAATCCCACAAAGAAAAGGGGAGGCTACAAAGTTTGGCAGTAGAATAGACATTGTTAGTTGCTATACCACTAGGTTAGTCATTGTGCAAATTAGGAAGCAAGTCTAGAAAGGAGCACAGATAGCATTCTGCCCCATGCAGATAATCTGGCATGGGGGCCAAAATGCACTGCAACTCCTGCAAGTGATGGCTTTATCTCCCTCTTTTAGAGAACTATGTCTTTTCCTGAGAAAAAGTCAACAGCTTAGCCAGCTGAGCTCTTTTACTTTTTCTCCTCCCTCTTCTTTTTTTTTTCTCTCTCCAGACTTCTTTTAATTAAAAAAAAAAAAAAAAACACTTTGGTTCAAAGTTAATTTCTAGTTACAGGACTCACCATTAATTAAATGGCAGTTTTTCAATCCCACCACCACATATATGGACAGCAGAGTTCAAGAAGTTCATGAACTGGTTCCCCACAGTTATCTTGAACATGAACTCACTGTTTAGTCAATGGCTTAGAAAAACAAGGCTGGACAGCTGGTCTCTGTGCTACTTACCACAGTCTCAGGGCAGGGACAGAGGAAATTTAGAGAATATTTCCAAATACAGGCTGCCAGATTATTCAAATCTACAACACACCCTAATAGACATTTGGTATTATTTGCTCTAGAATCTAACATACACTGTAATATGCTCTCTGTTTTATGAGGTGTGAATGCTGACATCTTAAAATAGTGCTGTTTCATAGCCTACTACCCAATTGTTACATCTGGCTGTGTCTTGTAGTCTGGGGAAGTGCCCTACCACAAGGACTTGAGCCACAGAGGATGGTGAGACAGATAAAGCTAGATAGTCTTTTTTATGTCCATGAGGGTCAGTCTTTCAACACCAAGAAAAACTAAGACAAATAAACACAAATGGGACACACTGTAATTAATGGCTCCAGAATACAATAAATCCGAACAGCTTCTTATTTTCCAGCTGTGGCTCACTTCAAGCTTTCATATTAGTTTTAGTTGTGGGGCGGGGGGGAGGAAGGGGGGAGCAGAGGAAGGCATGCAACCCAATCATTTTTCTCTTAACTATTCTGAACTGGATCTTTCGGACAGAACCATTTTCAAACTAAATGTGCACGTAGACAGAACTCCCTACACCTAAGATCTCTGTGCATGTATGTATGGATATGTGTGCCAGTATGTCATTTGATAGGCTTCTTCTCCTCCTAGTGTTTCCTCATCCTAAGAAAACACCATGTCCTCATGCTATGACCATATAACAGTATTTCACAAATGTTGCCACGTGGACTTGGATATCCAATACAGCTTGCTCAGTTTGTGTGTGCACTGCGGAGATCTGAACTGATTGTCATTTTCAGGCCTTCAAACATCAACCTTGAGGAAAAAATGGAACAAATGGTTGCAATGATTATTGTCAATGCAGGTTACCAAATTCACACACAATTCTACTATAAGTGTGTAACATGGCAAGATCAATCTTGTCGGAAACTAAAAATAAGTTTAATAGGTTGATATTCGTGATTGTTTAGTCCTATCCCCATCCCTGAAAAATAAGCTTATGAAAACCGTACTGCAGAGTCAACAATCACTTTCATCTTCCTGATAGGATGATTACAAATCTTGCTTTATTGCATGCTGCTCACTTTTAAATTTGTTGAGCACAATAGGCCTGATGCAAAACACACTGAAGTCAATGAACTATTTCTGTCCACAGACAGAGACTGTTTCCTTCTCTTTTATACCCCAGCCCCGGCACCCCAAGGCATCGTCTCTGCTCCTCCTCTTTGGTTCTGAAATTGAAGAAAGAAGTGACGAAGAGCTGGGATGAAGAAGGGAGCAGCAGAATGAGATTTCTGAAGAAGGCTATATGGCTTAGTTCAAACTTCATGTTTTGATATCTGTTCAGATTAAGCCTGTGATTCTGCACGCTCATTACTAAATACATGCTGCATGGTTGGAAGAACAGCTTCCTATTAAACGTCATTCCCTGAGACTAGCTCTTTGGTACTGTGTTTTGAACAGCTGGTTTTTAAGTAGTCTATCTCATTTTACTATGAAAGTTCAGAGTCTCTCTCTGTGAGATACATTAAATCTGCCCCGTCTTTTTTTCTTTATTTTGAAGTGCTCTACGCATGTGGATTGTCTGTGTGCCAGGCCTTGTTGCAAATAGCACACTGTCCTTCCGTGCCCTGGGCCTCCTGGTTGGTCTGGGAAATGCAGTGTGCTAGGAGTTTCTGGCCTCCTTTGGGGTTAGGTATGATGGTCTCCGTTGTGCGTAAGCAAGTGGTTTCAATCCTTAATTGCAATGGGGAAGTGGTCAGACAACATACTGTCCTGGCAGGATAATGGTAAAATGCCTTGGAAGAAAACCAGAAAATAACAAATACATTTCATATGAAATGAATACGTATATCTAGCATAACCTGGAAAATGTGTAACATATAGGAAAGCAAAATACAGATTTATTTTTTGATGGAGTTTATTTGAAGCTGGAGCACTAACTCACACTATTCCTTTTTTCCTCTTTACAAAAATTAAAGAAATGGTCTAAACTTTCTTCTTACATCACAATTACACAATTCCAAACACTTATTATGAAGAAATGGATGTGGGTTTTGCCTATAATTATGAATTTGATGGGCTGTCAGTCATCAGTCTTGAAGCACTGATGTTACAGGGCTTTGACTTGTTTTATGTAGGAGAGAAAACTGCTTCATCATAGCAAAACACTAATACCATGAACTAGACAGCTCATCACTTCCAAAGAAACAAGAAATCTTTCTCAATATCATTTTGGTAACTCACTACATCCTTCTGAGATGTGTTTTACTTTGCTCACTTTACAGAGTATTAAACAGCAACATGGAAAATTTACCAGCTCTAAGTCACTCTATAATTCAACATAACAGCTGGGAATTACTTCCAGGAATCTTGTTCCCAGTGCTTTCTCACAATCATTTTAATGATTCTCTTGAAAGTGTGCAGGCCAAGATAAAATCCATCTCACACTCCCAATCTGGTGTGTGAAGCTGATTAATCTAAATAAAAAACAACCATCAAACACATCCCTGAAGGCAAAAAAAAAATAAAAAATAAGGAAAAGAAAAAGAAAAGAAAAAAGAAAACAAGCAACAACCTGTTGTCTGAGAGTTTCAGAGTAGATTAGCCTCACTACCCTAACTGCTRCTTTCAAACATTGCTGCACTTCCCTTACATACAACCCTTAAATGGCTCTATTTCTGTGTTATTATAGGTATGGATCAATTCTCAGTCCTGCTGACTTTGCTTTGTATCCCTGATAATTCTGCACTACRGGCATGAAGATACCAGGACATTTTGCTTATCAGTATATAAAGTAGTAACAACACTGATAGTATTGGTGCCTGTTTCTCCATGAATCTCCAAGTACATTACTGAACAYATCAGTATCTTTGAAGTCATCTAAGGGATAGGAGAACTAAGGCATAAACATTTAAGGGCTATAGGAAGACTGGCCTAGCTTCACCAAGAAAACCTGAGAAAGAAACTGAACYGAGACCTCCACTGCCAAATCCCACACACATCTGGCTGCACTTTCAGCCCATTTAGACACCAACCCAAAGCTACCTCARTGCAATGCATCAAGAATATACACGCACTTGTTAAAGAAGCATCAAAACATTAATTCAGCCTCTGAAGTGATATGCAGCAACTTTGTCCTCATCCCACTCCCTTAACAGAATGGAACTCAAATATATGAAAAATTGTACATCCATAAGAAGCACCTCTGGTTTTAGATTCAGAGGCTTTCCTGGCTATGTACTAAATCCTCTGGCCTGTTTTGTAAAAACCTGAGCCTATCTTTGGGTTTAATGTGAGAAATGCACAAACAACAATAACTCTTCCCAGTCCAAAATAAAAGATCAGTTGGAAGATAATCCTTTAAGATTATTTACAACAGTAAAAATTATTCTCTTATTGTCTTAAAAGATATGGACCTAAAAAGGCACAAGTGTTATAGTTTAATTTAGTAAGGAGTGTATTAACTTAAGGCATCTGAGAAGTACTGACATACAATAATTCTTATAGAGCTGATCAAGATCACCTCCTGAATCATTTTTGKCTTTGGAAATAAGACAGTTAGCAGCTTGATGCCCGTAACACTATGGGCTCATCTTGGTATACTAGCAGATGCTCAAACACACCTCTTGCTTCTCTAGGATATGTTCTACTCTAAGTCCACCTTCATTTTAGGGCACATGTGTGTGTCTATAGACTGAGAACTCTTTATAGTACCTTGTGCTGATACTTGTTGCCTCTTTATTATGACAATATGAACAGCATATCCTGATATGCTAGAACAAGGTCTGCTAGCCTTGCATTTTTGTAAGAAACTGCTTGTTAACACTCGGTAAGACCAAAATTCTTTGGAATTAAGTAAATCTTTGCCCAGTAACCAAAACGCCCACCTGAAGTGACACCGCACCTTAAGTGCAGTAGCTTGTTTGCAGCTAAATCACCACCATACAGACGTGAGGAAATACTAAGAAAAACTGTTAGACTTCTTGCCTGCCGGTCSAGATTGCTTGGCTGATACAAGGTTGTATTTGGAGGCTCCGCTCAGCCTGGCAGGAGAATGGCAACAGGGCAATTACAATTCTAATTGCTGCTGCCATTTTGTCTACACTTTACAAGAGAGAGGAGAGAGGACCAGAGCATTAGGACAACTTTTATCAGAGGTAAGAAGTGGYAGGTGCCCTGCCCCCAACTTCCTGGGGAAACCCCGCCCCTTCCTGGCAGTCACCTGTCCCATTTGCCCCGGAAGTCCCTCCCCCTTCCAGTCACCCTGTCCATGTGCTCCACCTCTTTTTGCCCCGGGGGTCGCCATTTTGTAAAATGTCGTTTCCTCCCCAACCCCCCCATCACATTCACAGGCTCCCCCTGATTGGTTGGCAGGACCAGCTGATCCGCCCAGTTTACCCGGAAGTAAACCAGAAGCCTTTCCCACATCTGTCCACGGGGGGCGCCATTTAGTTGCGGCCACCATTCCGTGGGCAGGAGCCACCATTTTGTAAGACATCATGACTCACATGTTTTCATACGGCGCTGTGATTGTTTGATTGCCTTTCTTTGAAACCATTACGCCCGTGTGGTCTCTGATCCCCTTCTGATTGGCTGCCCACTGCTTTTGGACCAGGAAGTGCTTAGATTTTATATATATATATATATATATATTTATATGTATATGTATATACACACACAATATATGTAAAATGTATGCATAGAAATAAATATATTTATAAAGGACTGTACAGATACGCATAAATACTAATTTTATATATAGATGTACTATTATGTATATCTATATGTGTGTATATAGCATACATGTAGGCACATTTATAAAGATGTAGAAATTATATATATATCTACACACATATATCTGAAAAACATAAATATAAAATAGATAAAATATTCTTTAATAAGAGTAAATGGAATGAATAATTAAAGTTTAAACATGAATAGAAATAGAATTAAAGTAAAAGGCAGATTTGGTGCCCCCATTTTACAAGGCTGCAGAACAAGCCATAGTCTTGTCTGGATGGGGGGACTTCAAGAGGGTGAAGCAGGACCAAAAAGGTGAGAGCACAAACAAGCTGGAACATGCCTGAGGGCTACACATCCCTCCTAGGAGGCCCCCAAGAGGACCCATGTACAAACTCGGTCACATGCAAAGAAAAGAACAATCCTTAGAGCTGGACTGTGAGGCCTCTGCATCCAGACTCAGCTCAACAGGATGACTACGCAGGGGCAGGCTTTGGGCTTTGCACAGTGCTGCAAGACACAGGCAGCACTATCTGCAAAAATGGAAAACCAGGACGAAATGTCAGCTTGAGAAGAACATGTGCATGGAGACAAGAAGAAAAAGACCCTAAGGCACTCCTGAAAAACCACTGTAACAATTGAGAGGAACCAGCCAATGGGCCCATGAATTGCTAACTCTGTTTCCAGGTAATGTCACATACAGAGGGCAAGAGGTGGGGGGGAGCTCCCTCTGCCATGGTTGTGTGTAGCGTCTTACAGCTAGCTTAAAGATCATTGAAGTATGGACATCCAGTGACCGGCAGTGGAGTAGGAGAGAAAAAGAAGGAGGGCAGATTCTACATCATGCAACCCAGTAATGTCAATGCGAGAATCTTCCCACAAAACACCATCTCAAACTTCACCATACAGCTGGTGAGGCCCATGGAGCTCTCAGGCAAGTAGGATGTGGGGCTTGCAGAAGCACAATGCCCACACAGCTGGAATAACATCAGCGAATATGTCGTCTTTGAAAGAGCGCTGCAGGGTAAGATATGGCAGTACCCTTTGTGGAAAGGCTATTATCTATTCGTCTCCATGCTGATGGAATGTATGGACCATCTCTGTGGCTCTTTTACAGCACATATATTTGGTGGGACGTTAATGGAACCTTCAAGGTATATTCAGTATTCAGAGCAACTTCAGAAATGACTTTTATCTGATCATCAGAAGCTATGCAGAAAATTGCTTTCCTCTGTGGAAAGGACCAGATCAAGAGAGAAGAGACTGCACCCTTCAGGCACTGGGATATCCTTCTCCCAAGTTTTCACCGAAAGCAATGCAGAGTGTCAGTCCAGTTCCTCTCTATTTATTAGTGAGCACCAGTCCCCCTTTCCCCATCCCCCCAGTATGTAAATGGCCAGCCACTTTGGAGGGAAAAGACCAGTTCTTGGCCTAAAATCTTCAGGGGTAGAAGCATTTAAAATGAAAACCAGGTACACATATGGTGCCTTCATAGCATCTCCAGACACTTCTAAAAAGAGCTGAGCCTTGCCAGGATACATCTAACTAGTTAGGGATGCAACCTGGAGCTTATCTCAGGTGTTTTTAAATAGCATTGTATATTTTGTATTCAGAGTGATGATGCRTTTTTGTTTTTTTTACTATAGCAGAAAACATTCTGGTCAACATACAGGACACTGTACAAGATTCCTGAGATGCACATACTTAGTAAAAGCTTTCTCAATTTTGTCACTCCCATAAACAGAGCTCATCAAATGATAGATGACAATCATTTACTTTATCAGAGGGAAATAAATGGTTATTATGAAGACTTTCAGGCAAGTCCTCCACAAATTTGATAAAAGGATATTTATAGACCCTGATAGAATGGTTCCTGGTAGAATGGTTGCTGACCACTGTAACACCACACAATATTCTCAGGCAATATTCACAGAGAACAAGTGGCTGGCATCCTCCAAAAGACTTTCTACAAAATAACTTCCCARTGCTGCTGGGCCCGGCTGAAAGAGCAAAAAGGGGTGCTTCCAGTGTGTGCCCATGATCAAAACCTGCAGGGGAGGCTTTTACAATTTTCAGCCAGTACCCTTTTGTCATGGACCACTTTCTTTGTCTCCTGGTAGGGCCTGGTTTCTATTGCCCATTGATCCTAATGATAGGGCGCTGCTCTATCATGATCTTTTCAGGATCATGATAGATCTTTTCAGGATTACTGTCTGGGTTCATGCCATGATCCAACACAAGATCCTTCAGTGCCTCAGAATTAATCTTTTCTCTGTTCCATTAACTTTCTGAATTACTTTCTATTCACATTTTAGCTTTGTTTTTTTCCCTTTGCTATTATTAAAGAATATTTTATCCATTTTGAACCTATGCTTTTYACAGCTACCTAGATCTAACTTCCACATCGTTATAAATGTGCATATCTGTCTGCACAGGTACGTTCTGACGTAGTTCCAGGTAAACCAGGCGGAGTGGCTGGTTCTGCCCGCCCATCGCYACGCCGCCTGTGAGCACACGAGGGAACGACGCTTCACAAAATGACAACACCCCGCTCCTCCGCCAAGGCCACGAAGAGGTGGCGCGCGTGGACCGCGCGACCGGAAGAGGGGTGGGACTTCCGGGGCAAGTGGGAAGGGGCGGGGCTTCCCCAGGAGGTTGGGGCGGGGCTCCTGCCGCTTCTTACCTGTGGTAAGAGTTGTGCTTACACCACTGGAGAGGAGGGGATGAGAGGAGCAGTCGCCATTCCACACCTTCAGCGTTTTATAAGTTAAAGGAATAGATAAAGTAAATGTAACTATTACTAATAATTACAGGTGAAATCCACTATTTTGTGTTTTTTTCTCRTCAGACAAGTGGCAGTGCAATCAGTGCCAATGGCAGCATTTTTTTCAGTCATCATGATATAACTCATAACTTCAGGGTTATATTTGTGATTTTTTGTTTTAAAAAATCATTTTCATGAAGATGAGGGTTCTTGTAGAACAACTATATGTTGGGAAAATGGAGCAGTTATACTAACTGGGGACACTGTTTCAGCAGTTTGCAGAAATGATCAGAGCTCTTTTTTCTCTTCTCACTTAGGTTTTGACCAGGTACTGCACATAAAAATGGGAAAATGTCACTGCCATTTTTCAATATATTAGAATGGTTTCAGATAACTAGAGAAAGCTGCTAAGACATTTTCCACGCAAGATGACAGTCAGAGCTCTGAAGCATAAGTGAAAACAACAAATTGGTTTGTGCGGTTTCCATTTAGTCTTTTCACTTCCTAGCAATACACCATTTACAGTATTAGACCTCAATACCTGGGGAGCTATTTATCACAAAACAAGCATAACTCTCCATTCTGATAAGAGTTTCCAGGAAGTCAAGGATTGTTCACTCTAAAAAATGTGTTAGAATTTAAGTTTGGGGTACATTTTTTTAGACATTGCATCTTTTCATCCTGTGATCTATATGGGTATTACTCTCAGTTGAWTTTTTTGGAGGAAAAGGGTGGATTAAGCCTGAAATTAACCTGAAAGTATTTAGGAAAAGTACAGAGTACTATGATATGAGTCAAAATATTTTAAAAATAATAATAATAGGCCACTTCATTCATGTTCTCTGATATAGTTTTAATCACCAGGGTTCCCCATAAGCCAGAAGATGTATTACAAAGTGATATTTGTTATTCTAAAGTATAGACAGGTACACATTCCCTGAGGATGTCAGGAAAGATAGCTCTTGGATTCAAGTCCTTGTGATCTCATGCATGCACTCAGTGGTTATTACCTCCAAGATAGTTAATGGTCCCCAGCAGACATTTTAGAGTTCATGTCTTCAAGCCAAAAGAAATTGAAAATTAGGAAATAATACCTTTGTTGCATGAACTGMCTTCTGATATTTGTAATCTCATACTTGTAGCTAATTTGTATTGTCATATGAGTGGATGTGGTCCACTCTTTTCTCAGTCTTRCAGTTAATACTGTTACCTCACCAGTTAGCCTCACCAGTTTTACAATCCAGTTTTAGATGTGTTGCRATGACTATCAAGTAGTTCAAAGGCACTGAAGTGAGAAAGGTCAAGAGAGAAAAATATAAACAAGCTCATTGAGATTTTGCACAAAGTAACATCCTTGTGACTTAATCTTGAATTTGGAAGCATATTTATTTACTGTTTTCTTACCCAGGTGGATGCTGAAAGTAGTTCTGCCTATCTCTAGGCTTGCTCAACATTTTTTGTAAGATTTGATTTARCTTCTTGTAAGTCAGAAACTCTTCTGGTGTTCGGGTTGAAATTATTCATGAGTGTCTGCAAAAGTGTAAAAATTTTAAAGTAATTTTAAAGCAAAGTGAAACCTTTCATTTTGCACAAGCTCAATGAGATATTAGCAGCAGGTAGCCAAGAAATCTTTTTTCACTWCAGATGTTTCAGTATCTAACTTTAAAGATATTCCTCTGCAATTACTGATAACCTACCACAAAATCAGCTTCTCCCTTAGTGCAGATGGCAGAAGTCCATGTCCTGGATAAAAATGTTCACGTTCCTCAAATTCATATGGTAGAATGCTGGTATAGTGCTGAGCACTGGAATTTCTATTTTTTTAGGRTTTTTTAAAAAGCTAGAAATGATACACACAGAAATATGTTAAGAGCATAAGAAAAGGTTGCAAAGGAATTTAGGAAACTGGCAACGTATGTATATGCAYGATGAAAGTTTCTGAATATGTCAAACTCATACACTATTTTCATGATTAGAGTATTTTTTATTATTAATTTTATGGTGCTCCTTATTTGGAGATACATTTTTKGGGGGGAAGGCATCAAGGAATAAAGCCTTGAGCAGAACTGGCCAGACTGTAACTCTAAAGCCTTAAGACTGGTTCCCACAATGAACGTGTATATACTGTGACTCCATAGAAGTGGGTAGAAATATGCCACTGCAGAATTTTTAGGCCAAAAATAATGGAGTCTTCTGGGACTCAGCTGTGTACCCAGCCTAATGCATAGTGTAATGAGCAGTTTCTGAATATCACCTGGCTATGAACACCTACAGTACCTTGACTTCAGCAAGGCTTTTGACACTGTCTCCYATAACATCCTCCTAGAGAAGCTCAGGAAGTGTGGGTTAGATGAGTGGACAGTGAGGTGGACTGAGAGCTGGCTGAAAGGCAGAGCTCAGAGGGTCGTCATCAGTGGTGCGGAGTCTAGTTGGAGGCCTGTGGCTAGTGTGTTCCCCAGGGCTCAGGACTGGGTCCCATCCTGTTCAACTTCTTCATCAGTGATCTGGATGAGGGGACAGAGTGCCTCCTCAGCAAGTTTGTGGATGATCTCAAGCTGGGAGGAGTGGCTGACACACCAGAGGGCTGTGCTGCCATTCAGAAAGACCTGGACAGGCTGGAGAGTTGGGCAGAGAGGAACCTCCTGAGGTTCAACAAGGGCAAGTGCAGGGTCCTGCACCTAGGGAGAAATAAYTCTAGGCACCAGTACAAGCTGGGGGCTGATCTTCTGGAGAGCAGCTCTGCAGAGAAAGACCTGGGAGTGCTGGTGGRTGACAGGTTGACCATGAGCCASCAATGTGCCCTTGTGGCCAAGAAGGCCAATGGTCTCCTGGGGTGCATTGAGAAGAGTGTCGCCAGCAGGTCGAGGGAGGTGATCCTGCCCCTCTACTCAGCCCTGGGGAGGCCTCATCTCGAGTACTGTGTCCCGTTCTGGGCTCCCCAGTACGAGACATGGAGCTACTGGAGAGAGTCCAGCGTAGGGCTATGAGGATGATCAGAGGGCTGGAGCACCTGCYCTAYRAGGAACGGCTGCGAGAGCTGGGCCTGTTCAGCCTGGGGAAGAGAAGACTGAGGGGGGATCTKATCAATATGTACAAGTAYCTGAAGKGAGGGTGTCAAGGGGAYRRGGACAAACTCTTTTCAGYTGTCCCATGTGACAGGACAAGAGGCAATGGGCAGAAATTGAAGCACAGGAAGTTCCRCCTGACCGTGAGGGGGAATTTCTTCCCTGTGAGAGTGACGGAGCACTGGCATGGGTTGCCCAGAGAGGTTGTAGAGTCTCCTTCTCTGGAGATCTTCAAGGCCCGCCTGGATACAACCCTGTCTAACATGCTGTAAGTGACCCAGCTGAGCAGGGGGATTGGACTAGATGATCTCCAGAGGTCCCTTCCAACCTTACCGATTCTATGATTCTAGAGGTCTTGTTCCGTTTCTGTCTCCAAGGTCTACGGTGAATATCCTGCGACTATCAACCAAAAGAAGATTTTGGTGTGTGTCTCTGAACAGGGTGAGAAACATTAGYAATCCCTGCCATAGGGCTTGAGTGATTGCAGCAGCAGCAGAGACTAGGAGAGCCCCTCTTACCCCACTTAGCAACAYAGCTGGTTACAATAGAAACTTGCACATCTTTGCACTGTTGCCTCTGTGTCTGCTTCTGCAGACCGTAAGCTTATCAGCTTGGAGATGAGCTGGAAGGGCTATTCATATTGTGCACAAACCAAACAGATTGGTGAATATTTGTGACATGATCTGCCATATGGCAAAATCTCTGTGTACCCAAGAGCCACAAGACGCAAACTACAAGGTTGCAGGAGCCCTAGGAGTCATTCACAGGCAGGATTAAATAACTTCCCAGCTACACCACCAGAGGATGAGAGAGGATGGGGCTGCACCCTTAAAATAGGATGACCATCAATCAATATTGGCCTCACCAGGCCCTGCCAACTGACTGCTTCCGCATAGTGGGGGATTTGGATTACCAGCAGCCACCACAACTGCACATGCTGGTTTCATGGCCTAAAATCACAACATAAGACTCATGATCCACCCTTGCTATGGATCATCAAGAAGTAATGATGCAGTGAGCCAATATATGGGAATGTATATGTACAAACAGCTACATARGAGTTACTGATACTAATAGCAGAGCTTTAAAATCAGCACCAGCTCCCATGAGTGGGGCTGGAAAGATCAACTACCTGGTGTGTGAATTCTATAAGCAGAAAGAAGTTTTTCATAATTTCAACATTTTCAATGTTACTTTGGAAATATAAGCTTCCTTCCCTTCCTCTTCCCTTTCCTCTTCCCTTTCCCTTTCCCTTTCCCTTTCCCTTTTCCCTTTTCCCTTTTCTTTTCCCCTCCCCTTCACCTTTCCTTTTCCTCTTCCCTTTTCCCCCTCCCTTTTCTCTTTCCTTTTCCCTTTTCCCTTCCCTTTTCMCTTTTCCCTTTTCTTTTCCCCTCCCCTTCACCTTTCCTTTTCCTCTTCCCTTTTCCCCCTCCCTTTTCTCTTTCCTTTTCCCTTTTCCCTTCCCTTTCTCCTTCCCCTTCCCTTTCCCCTTCCCTTTTCTCTTCACCTTTCCTTTTCTCCTTCCTTTTTCCCCTTCCCTTTCCCTTTTCCCTTTTCCCTTCACCTTCCCCTTCCCCTTCCATATTTAAAGATATGTTTATCGGTATCTTGGTATATATTGTTCCCAAATGGTATATGATCCCAGGAAAAATGGTATTAATGGCAAAAGAGAATAAGTATTCCTGCAGCAAAAGGGATGAGGTAAAACATGGAGTGGGGGAAGAAAAAGAAGAATGGAGAAAGAGAGAGATGACATTTGTTTTCTCAGATGAAAAAACTTTTGTCCTTTGAGACTACTTAGCATATTTATCTTTTAAGGAAGGGGGGAAAATTCCCACTAGATAGACTGAAAATTTGACAAAGGTCTGAGAAATAGGATCTTCTCAGGCTTTGTCTGTAGGTGGGTAAAGTCATAATAGCTCTGTTTTTCTTGGTTTTCTTTACATGAGAAAAACTGGGTAAAAATGCCTTACAGTGCATAATTGTGAGGATGTTCATTTCTCTGAGTCTTTTTACGCTGTATCTCAGTCAACTAAAAGGTCAATTTAGTTATTTTTCCCTCACTCACATCCTATACTAAAGAAAAAAAAAACAAAACATGTAGACAGGTCTTTCAGAATTCACTGAAAATAACAGATGTTACCCATCAAAACAGCTTCCACCCGTAGCAAGGATGACATAGCCACAGAGTGACTGAGATTTTCCTTCCAACAGGCAGAGCTTTATCTCAGTCACAGCCACGCTGTACTTTGCTTAGCAGAAACAACTGTCATGATTTCACAGTAAAACATCCTTTGCTTTGGAACTGAAAGGAAACCTTTGATCTAACTGCATCTACCAAGTTATTGTATAGATGATGAAGCGTATTGACTGTAAAAATCACTAGGCTCAGCATTTGTTTGTTTAGCATGGAGCACTCAGAAACTTTGGTTACATACTGTTTTGGTCAGATGTAGGTTTTGAATTCCCTTAATATTGCTTGATCAGTGCACTGGGAAGACCACCAGTCTTTTGGGTGGGCTCTGGAACAGATCCTTATTTCCCAATTTATTTAAATTCAGGGTATGAAATCCCTGTAACAAAACCACAAAAGCCATGGAGTTTACAGACAAACTAGAGCTCCTTCTCAGTGGCTTAGATGTATAATGTAATACCAAGCAGGCAAATATGGTTTCCCAGGGACTTTGTTTCTCCTCCAAATCAGGAAGTAGCTAGGACTGACATTTCATGTGTGCCTAACTGCAGATAAGCATGGGTCCAGCCCCATACTGTCTAAAATTCATCAAATATTCAAAATGACTGGAATTCTGCTCCTACTCAAGCAACATTAGAGCACAACAAAGAAAGTTTGAACTCCTTCTTCTCCTTTGTGTGCAACAGCCTGGATAAGCTAGYAACAAGCATAAACATCTATATTGACCTTCATTCATCACATATGTCCCATAAAGCAGATGTCAAAGTCAGAGAATAATCAGGGTAGGGAAGCTGGCTGCAGATTCATCCATAGCATGGGGCTATAAGACAGGTGGGACATCTGAGCTGTTTGGCCATAGAACCATATGACCTGTGCTGCTGCACACCTCTGAGTTACTGTGAGTTGGTGGTGTGTGTATGCAGAGCACAGGTCATGGAGCCTAGGGAGGTTTTGTCTTCACTCATGTTACACCAAACGCTCTGGYCACCATGGTGGAAAAGATCTTGCAACTAGAGGTTGTGAAGGACACAGACTGTGACTCCCAGTGACAGTCTGTCTCTAGGTCACAAGAGACAGAATCATAGAAGAGCCATGAGAGATATTCAATTCTGATAACTAAATAGAAGTTGCTCTAGAAAAATATCTAGTTGTGACTGTGGATGCACAGCACACTTCAATTTTAGTCCAAGATTATTAAGAGCAAAGTGATGCTACTTCAGGCAGCTGTGGGGAAAAGAAAAAAGRCTAGTYACAAAAAAGGACATTTGTCTGTTTTAGAAAGCACCATCGCCATTACTTTTTCTCCAAACTGCTGTGTGGGGCTGCCTCTGCTTCAGCCTGACAGGCTCCCTGCCTCACAGAGCACCTTTGGGTCCTGGAGGGTATTGCAGCACTACGTTACTTCTGCTCCTGGGCAGGGCATCTCCCAGCAGAACTAGCATTTCATTTGCTGAACAGCTTTTACTAATAGAGCTCTGCACACAAGCATTTTGTTTTAAAGGATAATGCTGTGGCTAGTTACATTGTCTACAAATATGCAGAGCTGCTGTGCATTACCAGTGCTTCTCAAGAGACCTATTAACTACTTTTTAATATTTCAACCTCTGACCTGTGTGTCAATGTGTTGTTATAATTGGAAAAGTCACTCTCCCTTTCTCAGCAGTTTAGCTCCATGTGTGTGTTCCAACTTCTACTTGCTGGTTTTATTGACACRCATAACAAGTCTATTACTTCTCCTCTTGCTGGATACTATTATTGCCAAGTCACTGGCATGCAATCTTCAGTCTTGACAAGGATGCATAAGCCATAAAAGGACTTTTCTATCCAAGGCTGAGGATGCAAGGCCAGCAGGTAACAAAATGAGGGGGCATGAATGCATCCTTTCAATTGAAAATATGTTAAACTGGTCCAAAAGTCTTGTCAACAGGGGCTGGCAGAGTGCTTTTCCTCAGTTCTCTCTGTGGCAATCAGCACTCTATCTGCCCTTCCCTCAGTTATTTAAATCTGGAGTTGACTATCTCTGTTTTTGTGCTTTCCAACTTTCTCCACAAAAACTTGAACAGGAACTGCTCTTGGGCCTACAGTTAGGACATACTACTTTCTTCTGAAGCAAGGCCAGAGGCAGCAAACTTTTAGAGCATTCAGTTTTAATTTTAGGCTGAGGATAAACATTGTTATCCTGAAAAAAAATGACAGTTAAAAAAAGGGGAAGTGGAGATTCCCTACCACCATACAGAGGACAATAATTTTAAAAAGATGTGTTAAATAAGAAGAAACTCATTTGATATAAAATGTTGGCACATCCCTAGAAAAGCAACTTACTACTTTCTTATAGGTCTTTGGATTTGTTAATAGTATTTTTCCTTTTTTATGATCTTTTTTAGGATAAGCACAGAATTACTTCAATTTCAGCTCAAGTCTTTCAGCAGGATAGGGAAAAATGAGTTTTGGGTGATGGGAGCTGGTAGAAGACTGAGACTAGGACTGGGCCAGGATCCTGCCAGTCCTGCCATCCCAGGGGGAAGCAGGACTGGTATGAAAGGGAAAGAGTTAAGGAGACTCTTGCATATACAGATTTGTTGCTTCTGCTATTGTTTAGGAGAAACAARCCATAAAGGCTGTATCTACCCACAGGCTGTTCAGCACCAACAGAAGTTGCCACTCCACGTGTCTCAGCACCTCCATCAACTGCCGCAGCAGCACATACATCTTTCCAGGAATCTTTCAGAGGCAAAAATAGGCATAAAACTGCTCCAAGCTCCTGTCTTATTTGTCTATATCTAAAATCAAGCCTGTCCTGCTTTGTTGGAAATTTTGATGGGTTAGATTTTGGCTAGATGAGTTTTCTGAACTGACTTGCACATGGTCACACTCACTACTACTCGCTCAGGAAATGAGCTAGTATATGGGAAGGGACATTCAGGGACCAGGGGAAGGAGAGCTGGACCATGTCATCTTCAACTTACGTGAGTTTAAGCTATTACAGAACGACAGTGTAAGAGTTGGAGAAGGCTGTTGGAGAAGGCTTTGAGCATGGCACACACCTGCATCACCATCTCCAACTATATTATTTGGCTGTGAATCTAGTTAGATGAATGTTATGCCTGAACAAAGATCAGGGCAAGGCACAATTTTAAGCAATTAATTTCGTGCCACGCTCAGCTACAGTGGTAAGAACCTCAAAAAACACCCTGGGTTTCACTTCCTCCATGTGGTCATGGATTTTCCAGACCAGCTCAGCACCTTTGTGTGCAGCCTGTTCAAGCAGTTTGTTGCACTAAAATTCCACAACACTGACTGACATAATGAGCTCCCTCAAATTCATCTTCCATTTGTACAAATGTTAATTTGATGTACTGTTGGTAAATAGTGAGTTCTCCAGCTTGCTGTGCCCATGCAGAAATGAGCCACATAAGCCCACAGTATGAACAGACAAATACTAGAGACTGAGTCATCATAATACAACTTCTCTTGTAAAAACATTGCAAATGTAGCCGAATAGCCTGTGGGAGAAAGCCATAGTATCTTCTGACTGTACAGTTTGGCAATGTTAAAAGAAAATATTCTGATGTCCTGTGGGAATGTGGATGTCTGGTCTCAGATGTGAATGAGTGAAGTATTAATCAGTAGTTGCATTCTTTTAATGAGAAATTGCCTTTAAGTGTGCTTTTACTGCTTGAGGAGTTAGGGAAGTATGTTAGATTCATTCATGTACCCAGATCTTGTGTGCAGTAAATTCTGTGTGCAAGTACATACATTATTATAAAGCATAAAAATATTGGAAAACATTGATACTGATTACAAGTAGCCTTGTTAACTGGAGATTCTCCCAAACAGCAACAGTTGATTCTGCAAGCCATGAGAAATGGAATTACTAACAAAGAAGGCTACCAAACTCAAAGCAGCAGGTGCTGATTTTAAAACACTTGTCTTTTAATTTTTAGAATATTTTAGGTCTTTGCTAATATTCTATATGTATGCTAGGTAACTTAATTTTGAGATTGGGGAAAGTAAGATAACATGGTATTTCTGAATGCAGGTGAACCAAACAATAAATACCTATGCTTAATTTATCAGTAAAACTTAAAAACAAGTTAAAGGTCTGGTAGGTTTTTAAATGATATATTTTTGTTATAGGTGCTATTTTTATTTTAATCATTTTAGTTAGCACAGCAAATTAGCAAAAAAAAATAAAGGAGAAACAATATATTCTATTTATTACATTTTATAATAAGCATTTCATGTGCCGTAGTATTTGTCCTGCTCCAACGTAAAAAGGATTATTTTAATCACTGAAATGTAGGATGCTTTGGATCTTGTWCCAGCTCCTGGGGAGTTGTGTGTCTGCCTGTTCCCCATTCTAAACTGTTGTACAGCAAAGAAAAACAGCCTTTTTTCTACACATATGGAAAGTTTATATTTGCTGTTAAGGCAACAAATAGGCACATAGATGAAATTATTAGCTGGAGATATCCTCCACTAGGATGCCAGCCTGCCCACCGTGTGCCCCCAGCTCTATTCTGGCAATGAGTAAAGACTTCTGCAGTCAGGTAGGGCATTTTCATCCTCCAAGAGATGGCCTGAGTGCAGGAGGCTCTAACTGTGAAGGTCTGGCTACCACATCTCCTCCCTGAAGAGTGGAAGCGGTGACTTGATGACAGATGGAAAAGGTTGAGCAAGGCAGTTGGCTCTGTGGGCAGTGGCCCATTGCCAGGTGGAGGGCACCAGTAAAATGCCTTGCTGGCTGCAGTCCACTGCCAGGCGATGACAGCTCTCAAGGGATGGATGCTACCAGAGTATGGTCTTTTCCCACCTCTATGTATAGTGTTTCCAGTTAAGAGAAGCCCCACCAGGCAGCTAGATGTTTCTATCCAGGCCCCTGGAAATATCATTGGAGCCTGGAAATATTTTTGCCCCCACTCCAGGGGGGTGAGGATGCCCATACACAGCTGACCATGGTCACTCAGATACCCATTCCCATTTGGGACCTTGTCATAGACATTCATCAGCTTTTTCATTCTAAGCTAGCACTAGACTTCAGACCACCTTTTGTGTTCGCAGACCCAGCCAGGCAGAAATCCATGAGTACATGTCACCGTTATAGATGGATTTTCCCAAACCATTGTCACATTCCCCTCKGGAAAGGGCTCTCTGGTCTCCCAATAGCTCCACGTTCTCCCTCTCACGTGAATTAGTCCTGCCAAGAGCCCCACTAAACTTGCAAGAGTCCCTACAGCTAAGAGACTGGTCTATCCACTAGGGCTCAGGCATATCGTAGRCAGGGGATGGGATATGATGAAAGATGTGATTTTAAGGCCAGTGTAGTTCAAGCTAGGCAGGCTTGAACTCATGTCCTGTAAGAGGCTGGGTTGCCAGCTTCCCCACTCCTTTACTTGCCATGGAGCATGACCTAAGAAGTGGGAAACTGGGTTCAGAGCCAAGCATTGATCTAGGTACTGAGACCTAGGTGCCTGGCAGCCTTGATTGTGTTTTGTTTTCTCTGCAGTTAGYTGCATCAATGAAATTGCGCTATAAACAAGGAGATTTCATACAGTCTATTTTTAGATATTTAACTTGRCATGCTCTGATTTGCTCCCAGGTTAAATGCTAGAGGTGTCCTAATAGAGATGTTGTGCATTCAAAGGGAAAATTTATTAGGAAAAAACAGTCTTCAAAAGTATCCTGATAGAATATTGCATTAAAACGATGCAGGAGATCCTTGCCTTTATTGTATTACCAAACAAGCAGAAAGAGAAGCACCGAGAAGGCTAAATGATCTATTGGTTTTCTTACATACTGTTTTAAAAAAAGAAAAAAAATACATGTTGCAATTTGGATATGTGTAATTTCTGAAGCTCTAGGCCTCAAGCCTAGACAAAAAAATATATAAATTACAAATTAGGGCAAATTCAGGTGTCATTTTCACTTTCTCTTCTTGGTCTGAAGATTAGCTGGCTAAGCAAAACACTTCTATATCTCTGGGTAACAAAGCAGAATTTGGCTGTTTTTCAGGACTGTGGGTGTTCACTGTGGGTTTTAGTGACACATTCCTGTACATTTTAGGGGGAAACTGTCTTCGTGTGGGATGGACAGAAAGGGTTAAGAACCCACTGCTATTGTGTATGCTAATATTTTGTCTCTATTTCATTTTCTCTGTACAGCAAAAGATAGGTAGTTGTTTTGCTTTAGTTTGCTAATGAGCTTAGCACTGCCATCTTGTGTCTTTTTTAGCAAGCACAATTATCCTTTAGAATATTTCAAAGAGCTGGAATAAAGATATCCATGACRATTTTGCCTGAGGATTACTTGCCGCCTCCATTACTTTGCCTCCATTTATATCTGTGACCTTTTGGTGCATAGACCTAAAAAAATACAGTGAATGAAGCTAAATGAAAAGTGTAATACAATCATGTTATTATAAAAATCTACGCAGTGTAACTTGAATATGTATTCAGATTTGAATTTTTCGTTCTATATTTTTTCTAGGAAGGACAGAGATTCAGAACTTCACAAGCTGAAGCCTCTAAGTTCCTCTGCACAGTTCTGAGGTTACTTTCATAGACTCTGTGAGCTCAAAATCTATTTTTTTTAATGCATTGATTGACTTRTGTGCTTGATAGTGGAAGGTGCTGCTGTGAAGATACCCAAGACTTAATTCAAAGGCTGCTCTCTGAACTCCCTGTTAGGCAACGGCCATGAGGCAGGATTTTTTGAAACACTCCAAGCTGAAAACAGGAACCCAAGATACTTCACTGCCCAGATAGTTTCACCTGGTTCTCCAGTAAAGGGAGAAATGCTAATACAGCCTTAAACAAATCTTCCTTTTTGAAAATTATTTCATAAATTAAAGAAGAGATAAAGAATAAAAGCAGCCTGCTTTGCAGACTCCATTGTCTGGTGAGTCTAGCGAAATACTTAAGGCAGAGTGCCAGCAGACACAACCCACATACCTACACACTGGTGCTCTTAGAGAAGCCAAAGCATATTAAAGAGTATCAAGGAGACCAAYCATAAGCACGCCACAGATTTCTTTTCTCCAAGAATTTCTTCACTGTGAGAGTGACGGAGCACTGGMMCAGGTTGCCCAGAGAGGTTGTGGAGTCTCCTTCTCTGGAGATCTTCAAGGCCTGCCTGGATGCAACCCTGTCTAACATGCTCTAGGTGACCCTGCTGAGCAGGGAGGTTGGACTGGATGATTTCCAGAGGTCCCTTCCAACCTCACTGATTCTATGATTCTAAGAGGCACTGATGATGCAAGAATACGTGCAGAGATGTAGGTAGAAGTACAACAATTAAACAGTATTGGTGAGGAGCCACTTCAGCATTTCCTAACTGAAGAAAAGCTGGATAATTCAGTAACACAACAGAGAAATACTATTTAAAGTCAAAAAACAGAACAGCTGGGAACTCAAGCTGCCCTAAATGGCTTTTGCTTGGCCTCATTAGCACAGCCATCTTTACCAAGCAATCAAGGCCAAATTTCTTAATCGACTTCACTGTTTGGCCTTTGCAGCATATTAAAGGCCATCATTAGAGCAACCCAGCTGGCATAGTACARCAGGAAGCATGGGAGCTCCCCCAGCCCTTAAAACTTCATCCACTGCTTCAAAGCTGCCCATACAAGCCACGTTTAGGACTGACAAAAAGCAGAGAGCCACTCAACACCTCGCGGCTACCAGCCAGTCCACTCCAATGGCTCGAAGGAATAGTCTCACTTCCTAAATACTGGAAGCAGAGCRCTGAGAGAAGTTACCACACAGCCCGTATAGCAGCAAGGCAGGGAGCGAGAGCAATTCAAAGTAGGGAGACAGAGCCCTTTCCCTTTCTGTCACCTYAGGTGATTTCTAGACCATCACAAGGCATCAAGGTCATTGATCCAAAAACCTGCACTTTGCCCACAGCCTGGAATAGCAATGGTGTTGTCCAAGACAACAATAGCACTACTTGCCTCTTGTCAGAAATAAAGTGTGTGTCACTGGATGACGAGGGACTTTTCCTCTGACTCAGTGCCCAAGGGAAAATAGTGACCAAAGTCCCTCACTCACAGGCCCTGAATTCAAGAACAGTGTCCTCACACCTGCACCCTCCCCAGCTCTCATGGGCCATGCCCTGGCTCATGCTACAGATGAAGCAGGGAGATGGAGGGAGCTCTCCCCATGTTCACCTGGCAATCCTGCTCCCAGGGTTTCTGGAGAAAGAAAAGATCTACGTGAACGCACAGTAGAGTCATAAATCTCGTATTTATATATTACAAGCAAATCAGTCCTGAAGAACTTGCTACAGGGCTTCATCAGTACCACAGGGCTTATAGGATAAAGGTGTGATGGCTGCAGGTTTCCACTGCAATGCAAATATGTGTAACTGCCCACAGCAAGGGCATGCACAGGCCACTTCAGCATGTTCTTGAAAACAAGCTAAAAAGCAGCACTGACATGACCAGGGATAGCTATTTCTCCTCCTTTGGTCCATCAGTTCTTCCCACTGTCTCACAAATTCCCCATGACTCATGTAAAAGATTTTCATGAAGCACATGCTAGTGTATAGATATAAAGACATATGGAAAGGGACACTATTTGCTCTCACTTCAGTATGGTGATATGGCCATTTGTAAGTCCTGGTGCTCCTTACAGCCTTGTTTCTCCATCTGTAAAATGGGCTTAAGGGTTGTTTTTTGTAAAAACTAGAGATAAAAACCATTGTGTGTTAAGACCTAGGAACCAGTCTCTTCATGGCTCTGGTCAATAAAATGTAAATAAATTGCTTAGCTAGAAAAGATTTTGAACAGTTTTATTAATGTTTGTAAAGCACTTTGAGGTACTCACATGGCCTGTGGAAACAAATATTGTATAAACATGCTGTTACCAAATGACCGCTCTACTCTGGGAAATGGCATGGGAGTGGTTTTCCATATTTATTGTGACTCAGTGATTCCAGGTAAAATGCATTCATTTCACAAGTTAAAAAAAGAGAGTATTTCTAACTGTCAGCCCTGTCAACACATCTTTGGAGTYGCAAGCCAAGCTATGTTTTCTTGGCTTGCTGATTAACATTAGCAGCAGTGCTGTTGCAGGCCAAACTCTCTTTGCAATTGCTTTCCATCCTGTTCTGCAGGATTTCATGTGAGGATGTGAGGACTCARCTTGGAAATGAAATGACATACTGAGAGGTGCTCAGTGCTATGGATGATCTCCGTGTGGGTGACATAAATAGATGAGCCTCCACCTTTTCCTCCCCATTTTGTGCTATTCGAGCAGAGTCTTTACRTATTAAAAATGTTAAACACTTATTTCGATTATTAAAGGCAGCAGTGACTAAATTCATATAGGAAATAAGTAGGTTGGGTAAGAAGTACCATTTTTACACAGTCACTTTGCGGAATGCGATTTAAGGTATTTAATTACACAATTATTATTTGTCAAAATACCACAAACTACTCATCTTCTCCCTGGCCTAAAAAMCTGTCAAAATGTCACTTGTCTTTTAGTATGGCTTCTAACTACCAATATTTAGCACAGATAATTATGCCTCTTCAAATGCAAAGTAGTTCAGTTTTGCAAAGCATGATGCATGAAACAGTTCTGCAAGCTGTTTTTGCTGGGTTGAATTTCTGAGCTAGACTGATATATTGTGATCCTGCTGCATGACTTCTGGTGGTTTCGTGAAAAGCGCTGGGAGGGGAAAACAGGGTTGGATTGTATTTCTACTGTGTTTGGATTATGGCCCATGTGGGCTCAAACACCCCCAGAAGCAAGCTGAAGCTGGCCTTGTGGCCACTACTCTGAATATGGCTTATGGAAAAGTTCCATTTTGTTTTACACTTGCAATAACATTATGCTTTGCATGTTATTTTTTGTTAGCTGAAAGGCATATGTTTTGACTTTTCCCATCAACGTAGGAGCAATGGCTTGTATTTTAAGTCATGAGACAGAAAACAAATAACAAAGTCAAAGCTTTCTTTCCAAGTTGCACCTACACAATATTCTTATAAGAATTTTTTGCTAATTTGCATAATTGATTTTTGCTATTTTTTTTACATTTTTCCTAAGTTTAATTGCCCCAAATTTGCACAAATTTAACAATTTGTGAGGACATTTTCAAAAAAAAAAAAAAAAAAAAAGTAGTTTTCTCTACCAGGGTGTTTAAAGCTATAGCTATGGCCAAAAAGGGCTGATATATATAAAAAGCATCAAATATATTGCCTGTTCCACAGATCCATAAAAAATCCAATAAAATCAACTGACATCATAAAAAACTTTTTCACAAAGTGTTCTGACACCTGGATACTTCATTTCATCATTCTATGGATTGAGTGCAACCAGATGATTACCTATAAATAGTTTACAACTAACTCATGTCAGCTATTGTGTTAGTGGCCAACAGCCATCACAATGACAACAAGAAAAACACAAAATTTTCAGTAGACACAATTCTGGAAATATCAATTATTGGACAGTCAAGTAAACTCTGTTGATGTGAARGGAAGGTCTCTCAAGCATGAGCTGGTTGCCGTGATTCAATTTTATTTAGCTAATGAGTTCAACATTTCAAAAATAATATCCTGAAACTAATTCAGCCTGATTCATGCTGGGTCCTAGTCTACCTATCTGAAGATACCTCAGGGGATAGCTTTTTCTTCTGGATGCTTCCAGAGGCACCTTGCCCTCCCCAGCAATTATACAGGGAATTTAAGCACCCTCTTAGGATGGAATACTTGATCAGGCACATCAAATTTAGGTGTCAATAGGTTTCTGAGTTAGGCATGCTAGATCCCACCATAAATACATAAACTTGGCATTAAAAAAAGCTGTTTATTCATGCAAATGAATTCTTTGGGCTCTGTACTGAGGAACAAGCATGCCCATCAGAAAGCTGGCCCTGGTGGCCCTACTACCTTCTGCAAGTCTTCAGTATTTTTTATTCTCAGTGAAAGAAATAGGAGATGGAGCCCTGTCATGCTACAGAGGGCTGGAGATCCAGATTGTTGCTGCTAGTCTGGTTGTGTGAAGCCCCCATTAGATGACGCTCCTGAGCAAGGGGCTTAGACTCATCTCAAAGCTGACAAAACTGCTCTTTTCAGCATGCCRTTTCATGATGGAGAGTGCAAAGGCATGGTGCATTTAAGCATCACAGAAAGAAGGTTATATGTCAGAATAAGAGCACAATGTCAGAGATCTTTACATTTAATTTTGTGAGGAGGGGTATTGCCCATATTGATCACTATAGACAGGGCAAAAATTAAATTAGCCCTTGGGGACACTCCAGTTCCCAGTAGGGATCACACCATGTAGGGGAGGCTACACTGAACCCCATTGTTATATTGACTAAGTACACCTGCTTCCACAGGCTGCCCTCCAGTCACTGTTATTAATGTGAGCGGATACCTGAGGGCTGACATAACTTGCTTTATTAATAAGACCTGGACAGCTGCATTGTCCTGTGAGCAGGACAATCGGCCAAGAACTGACCACCTGGAACCACATCTTTGTTTCATCTGAACCACATCTTAGTTCCACCGGCTGAACAAAGCTTTGCTGTATGACTTGTGGCCATCACTG
The DNA here is from genome assembly GCF_003343005.1 of Rhea americana. Lineage (NCBI taxonomy): Eukaryota > Metazoa > Chordata > Aves > Rheiformes > Rheidae > Rhea > Rhea americana. Next base: position 1,019,637 of record NW_028186423.1, read on the forward strand.
CCAGGTATATCTATAGGTGAGGGAAGGGGACTCACTTTGGGAGAGAGAGATGCAAGCCACCTCCTCCCTGGTTCGGGGACGCCTGACCAGGAAACCCCTCGAGGCTGAGAGCCCAAATTGCTTGATGGTACGTAGACTCTGCTTTATTTGCTAACTATTGATTAATCTCTCTTTCTATCCCTCTGATATGTGAATAGCCTATGCCTGAGAATTAATAAATTGTACTCTACTCATTGCTTATGTGCGTTGTGACATTGCTTTATAAGCATAACACACCAATACCGGACAGCTTCTCAGAGCATGGACATGTATAATCATCCTTGTTCCTTGACGTGTGCCAACGCCAGCTCAGGCTTGGGAGTGAGTTCGATATCCTAAAGTGTGGGTGAGTCAGTTCAGGAATCATGAGTTGTCCCTCTCCCAAATCCCTGTATTTAGAAAATGCTGATCATGTTGAAGATGCCATCACATTCAAACAGAGCTGACACTGAACTATGGATATTAAAAAGACAGAGCACTACTTCTACCTAGCAGCAGGTAATTTTGGGAAAGGAAACATTTCTTGAAGAAATCATCCATTCATAGAATGATGTACACTGAAAGTTTTACTCCCCTGTTAAATTTTTTATTTATGTTCACCGAGTGCCTATAGGTATTGTCTCAGTCTTAGTGACACACCACACTACATGCATAAGAGTCAGACATGATGGTGATTATCTTGTGGACAACCCTCATTTCTCTTGGAAATGTTTCAAGGATGAAGTAACAGTAACCACAATGAAAAAAAGTCACACAAACAATACAGTATTATGGCAACTGATTACATCTTGTTCAGAAAACATTAAGGGTTCTGCACTGTCTTCTTTTTTTCTTTTTTCTTTTTTCTTTCTTTTTTTTTTCCTTTTTTACTTACACATATATTTTTCCCCAAATCCTGCCTCCCCAATCTTCCTGCTGGGATTCTTGTACAAAGCAGAATAGATAAATTAATTGTACAGTACTGTTCCCAAAGGGGATCAAAAATACAGGATCTGCAATGGTTTCAAGGCTGTTAGTCAAGTAGTGCATTTGACTGTGAAATTAAATACGGCCCTGGGGATTCCTTTTGTGGTCACATAGAGGAGTAGGGTAAATTTCAATATATAATATGTAGCAGTCGTAGCAGGGTGATCACAAAGTGGGTAGTTTACACAAATTAATGGTCATCCAAGTGAAAAATGATTATCATAATCATGCAGTGATCACTTAACATTCATGTAAGTTCTCAAATTATTTTTGGTTATTAATTTAATTTTTGTTTATAGTGATAATTCATAAGAGAAAAAAAAATCCAAGCATTTTTAGGGAACACTAAAATTCAAATTGCGCTGGAAAGGAAATCATGCTTGGAAATAGCCAATCAAATATTAAAATCAAAGCTGACTAATACCATATACTGCCACATATTATCTGGCCTCAAGWGTGCATTCACTTCCAAAATCCTGGAATTTATATGCACATTTATAAATAAGTATTTAGGCTAAAACTATTTGAGATGGGAAAGCAAAAGCTCTATTTWAGAATACTTCATGAAAAAGTGTCATTTAAACACTACATTTCTTTAAAGTCAAAACAGTCCTAGTTAAATGCTTCCACTGACTACAAGGCAGTATGGCATGAAGCAAGAGTCAATTTTCCAGGCAAGTAAATCCCAAACRAGAAGGCAAATAGAGCTAAATTGTCCTGAAAACTGTAGTCTCTGGGCTGACTGACTGCGAAACACAAGTGTCACAAGTTTGCACTGAATTACACCARGTAGCAGACTTTGCTGGCTTCAGTTTCCAGTCAGATTGAAAGTGTATTTTTATRTCAGGAGTATTGCATAAATTCCAGGTGACATGGTATCAAGGTCTAGACTCAGAAGTAGACACAGCCAGTAGACCCTGAAGAAAAGGCTGCTTCTGTCACTGCCACAGGAGTCACCACCCACTAGCTGCTTTACATCTGATAGTGCTTGAATATTGCCAGATGAGCTAGAATTTTTATCTTTACCTCTATCATAAGATAAAACAAAAAGTTGTGTGTATTTTCTGTAGGAATTTCATTTTTGGCTTTGGAGTTTAAGTTTCAGGTCTGTCTCTCACTGGAGTTGTTTCTGAAAAAAAAAAAAAGAAAGAAAGAAAGAAAGAAAGAAAGAAAGAAAAGAACATAGTGTGAAAGAATATGATCCTAAGACTTTCTTTGCTTTTAATTTTGAAGTTGGCAAGGCAGGAAAAATCAGTCTTATTTAATACTGTACTTAAGGGGGGAAAAAGAGTCAGGAGAGGAGAGAAGGGAAGGCAGAACAGGATAGATGAAGAAGATAGGAGGAGAGGAAGAAAGTAGGAAAAGAAAAGGAAAAGAGAAAGGGAAGGTAAAAGGAAAAGGAAGAGGAAAAGGGAAAGGAATAGGAAAAGGAAAGGAAAAGAAAAGAGAAAAGAAAAATTAAAAATACAGACATTTTTAGTTAATCAGTTTTGAATGGTACCATCTTAAAAATAATAAATTATTTGAATGCTTTCTTTCATTTATGTTTAAATCAAATTTCACTTAGAGCAGCAGATTTCTGTATTACTAATATTTTGCTACAGGGCTTGCCACTAAACCAAGGGCTTCTTTCCAGTAGACCCCTCACTCTGCCACAAATTGCACAACAACACAGGCAAACATAAATAATGCATCTGGAAATACATGACATATTTAAAACCTGCAATCAAAGAGAGCACAATGGGGAGCCAAGAACTCTGGTAAAGGATCTACTGCATTTATGTAGCATGGACCCTTTGCCCCTGAATACAATCAGCTTGGTACATGCTGGAAAAACCTCACTGAGCCAACGCTTCATTCCTGATTGTCCTCGGCAGGAATCCAGTTTTAACCATGCTGGCTTCAGTCAGAGAGATGACTGAGGGAAGATGGACAAATTCATCCATCGGTCTGAAGGCCAAAAACATCTGCTAGTGTCATGGAGTTGCTGGCTGGCTGAGTTCACATAAAGGAAGCCCCTCTGGGACTTGGTACCCAGCTCTTTCTAGTTTTGAGGGTTGCCCTTGGAGACCACAGCATGTTGCTACCTAGGGCAGAAGAAAGTTAAACCAACCAAGAAGTCCTTCAGTCTCATTAACGCAGTGTGACAGAGCCCGAGTGCTCTTGGCTAAATATCAAATATATGTTAAAATACGGAACTATTTAAGAAATCCACAGGGTCACACAGAGTCCAAAAGCTGAGCTCAATCCACTAAATTAAAGGTTTCAAATGTGCAGAGATTGGTAGTGCATCCATTTGGGAAGATGTAAGTGTGGATATTGAAGTGATGGACAGCAGTACAAGCGCAGCAGACGATAGATAAAAGATGCAGCTTTTCTGTTGAAGTAACCGGACCCAGAAAGATTGAAAATCAAGATTAAAAAGGAGGACATACCCTGTGTTAGGCAATCCTAAGAAATTGTGTCTTTAATGCCACAGTTCCTTGTCCTTGATGCTTGCTAAACATTTGCTGTGGTGATATTTGGTAATAGTACAATGCCAGTTTCACTCATGTCATCATCTTTTGGAAACAATGAGTCGTACTGAAATAATCTGCTATGCCACATATTCCTGTATTAAATAATATTTAGAAATATTTTTCTTTTCAACTTCTAGATCAACCTAATCTTAAAAAGCAATACGTTAAGCAATTAAACTGAAAAGCTACAGCCTGTGACCCTGTACTAAATCTTACAACTGAATTTAGCTCCTCTCTCTGATGACTAAGGAGTTGCAATAAGCCTCGTCCTTGTGGTATAAGTACGGTTTCCTAGCAGTCTGCTGTATCTGAGTCATCACAAACACTAGGCAATAGATGAGCGAAAACTCTCTCCCTTCATTTTGTACTTCTCATATCTGAACATGAGGCACAGAACCTTTTAAAGACCATTCCCTAGTCCAAAGCCTATTTAAATCAGTGGGAGTCTTTCTGCTGATCTGCTTAGTTTTGTATTGGGCCCATCATTTTTTCACATTTCACAATGAAGGCTAAAAACTGTCTCCTTCCATTACTAGACTCAAAGGATAGCAGTGTTTCCTTATAGTTATCATTGTAATTGCTATTGCATTGGAGGTCAGGAGCCCCATYAGCATAGGCACTGTGGTAATAAATATGCAGATATATAGTAAGATAGTAAGATATATACAGTAAGAGTCTGATCCTGTAAAAATATTGTCACGTGTTCAACTGAAAGCTGTATGTTCAGCATGTGTACAAGTACCATAGATCATAAACAATAGCAAGACTTCATGTACATTTTATGTATGTATGCTAAAATCTATAAATCAAAGAATAAGACCATGTCTAGTTGACTGAGTCACATTCTTTACTATTTGGTTTATTAGATATGAATTACAAACAGTAGAAATGTCAAAACCATGAGAGGTTTTTTTGGCTTTGTGTTTGACTAGCTGTTGACTCACTTGGTAATCTTCAACATCTCTCGTCATTCAAACTCGGGTTCTTAGATTAAGAGAGTGAAATTCAGGAATTCAGAATTATTGACCATCATCAAACATACACTGTCTCCCTGTGCCTGAATTTCCACTTCTGCAGAAGTGGAACTACTTTTTAGTATCACAGAAAGAAAAGTTTCATGAAACATTTGGCAAGAGTTTAAAAAAAATCGTATTTAAAWTTTTTTACGATTAGAAGATATTGTTTTGTTCACAGACATATATTTTCATCAGATCTTTGCTCTCATGGTATGACGTGGGCAATTATACCGAGTTGTCCAGTGAGTTTTAGAAAAGCAGTTATGAGTTCTTATTACACATTTATTTCAGGGGGGGAGTGCAGAAGTAGGAGATACTGCCCATCCTTTGTACATTTACTATTTGTTTAACAAATGTGTGGGGAAACAGTCTTATTTTACTACGAAGTTCCTGGCTAAATATTTAAACAGTGAGATATTAATTCACCAGCAATTTTTAAAGCTAGTATCCATTTTATTTCTAAAATGTCTCGAAGAATTGTAGTCTTAAATTCTGAAACATTTAAGCAACACTGTTTTGCCTGGGTAAGAACTCAGTAATAACTTCAGCATGTAATTCATGTTATTTAAGTCACATGCAATATCCATATTTTAAGCAGTAAGTCAGCTCCTTCAGACTGTATCAACGCTGTGTTGTATAACCTTGTGGCAGGAATAGAAACAGTTTTTGTTTGAAGCTACCATTTAAATATTCACCAGAAAAAGAGAAAGTAGTAATTTATCCATGGAAATAAGATGTTTCTGAATATTACAAAATAACCATTATTTATGGCTAACTGTATCCAGAACCTTTACTAAACTTGATGTGAACTTGCATGGTTCTTCCAAAGAATGTTTCTAGTCTATCTTGTATGACAGCCATAGCCATAATCTGGGGAAAGTCGCATAACTGGATATCAGTATTTAGTATCGGTAGGATATACTCTGTCTCTTACTATTTATCAACCATGTTTATAATGCTTAAATAACTAATGAGTACAATGAAGACACTGATCGCATTCTTGAGAAATGAGCCTTTTAAATTGTAACACACTGAACTGTGGAGCCTACTGGCAGCCCAATAAACAAGGAATCAAATGAAGATTAAAGAGCTTTAAATGGTGGTGTAAAATCACTAAGACACTCCATGCAAATCGAAAGCATGCGATAGTTACCACCAGCATTGCTTTTTCACATCTTAAAGACAATAAACAGCATCTTCATTGTATCAGAAACAAAGCCCAAATCTTATTTGGCTCTGCATGAGAATTTAAACACAAATGAATTCATTCTTAGATCAAGATCTTTATCTTTGATAAATATCTGTAGAGTCACCAGAGGTGACTGTTAACCGGAATAGATACATTATTTTGAGTGTCGGTATGTCTGTGTGCAACTGTGTGTTTTTCCAGGACCTAGGTTCAAAAAAAGCCAGCTGCACTTAAGAATTAAGTCAGTGATGTAAGGAAAGATAAGTTCCTGTAAAAAAAAGATTACATCAGGCTTTCATTTTTAACATGACCATGATTTCATCACTCTGCGGTTGGCTAGACAGATCGCTAACATTTCAGGTAATTAACACTGTTTTTGTCACTTCATGAAATTGTTTGCAAATCTATATTTACATAATTGCTTCTCCAAACTGCAACAGAATCTGGCACAGGCATGCGTCACAGAACGGGCTGTTTTTAGACCTATTCATTGTCTGACCTCTCTGGCTGTAGTGGAATACGAGGTTTTACCTTCATCATCTTAATTAGCTGACCCATGTTGTGTTTTTTTACAAGCTTGAAAACAATTAGCTGCTGTTCCCTAGTAACCTGTATTTAACTTTAGAACTGACACACACACATTGCAAGAGATTTCATTCTGAGCTTCAGAATAACATTCATCACAATGTGTGTCTGTTTTCCACACTCGTTCATAATAGCAAACTTTTATCTACATAATGTCAATGACTCAAGCCAATACATTTAATCCTGGCCCTACTGCAATTTGCCTGTGTGGCATTAAATTAAGGATCAAGGCATTACTTAGGTGTTCAGCTTTACTTTTAYTTGAATAATGGCTGTATTTTTATTCAAAGAGAGACCCTCCACAGTGAGGTACCACATATATACGGCATTGAGCCTCAGCCTGGAGCTGAGCCAAGGCCTGGAGACAAGTGCTCTGAAGCCATGGACCCCACAGTGAGACTGCCGACATGGAAAGTACAGCCTTGGAAAGATCAAAGTCGTCTCATCTATTATGAATGTGAGCTATTCATGTTTCCATTTGAAAATCTATTGTGAACGCAGAAATCATCTTCTTCTTGCAACCCTAATGCTTCTTTTAAAGTAGCTATAGGAAGGAAATTTGAGCCTGTGGCTACTGCTTTCTACGTGCACAGAACATTAAATTGTGAGAATAGGGACATCTGAAAACAGGCATCGTAAGAAGTGAAAAAATAAACACGCTTTCAGTATTTCTGTCAGTAGTGCAATAGGTAAGAGTCATACGGCACCAAACTTAACCARCCTCGTGGGTTTTCATTGATGGGCCAGTCATGTTTGTGAACATATCTTACTCTCTCAGAAATCCCTGGCAGTCTTTCCACTGCTAGTAACAGAAGACACACAGAGTCCTTCAGTAAAAATTACTGAATTAGCTTTTGGTTGTTCCTTCATTTTAACGCTGCTTGTCGCAATTTGCCTTTACCAAACACACTTTTTAAAACATGCGAAGTCTCTAAATTTTCACAGCAAAGCAAGATGTTTATAGGCATTTCTGTACTGTCTCATCCCTTCCCCACCACCCTTGCACTTCTTTTTCAGGCACTCCTGGAATGTCTGAAGTGACCACAGATTATCAGACCCAGCACAGTCTGTTTGCTCTGCTCCTCTCACCATGGAGAAAATATATATGATGAGATTCGGGCATGTGGCAAAGGGGAAAGTATCTGAGTAGTTGCCACGTTGCTACTAAACATTTTCTCCATCATCAGCTGCAAGGGGGCCTAGATGAAAGGCCATTGAAGGGGTAAAAGATGCGTCTGTTTATTTGTTCAACGTGATCAGTGTATCAGCTGTTCTGAGAGCTTTCTCAAACCACTTAAGCAATGGTCAGCCTCCTTCCCGAAACTAGCCCCACGGTGCGGTGATGCAGGCACGTAACAGAATTTTGTTTTAGAAAACAAACCAAGTAAACAATTACAATTCAGTATAAATTACAGAGCTACTTCTCTTTCCTTATCGTTCCTTATCRTTCTTCTGTTGTTTTCTTCTCTCTGGCTTTATCTGGGAGGGTAAAGAGTGGGGAGGCAGTAAGGCCAGGGAAAGGGTCATCAATCTTGAGGGGCATGAATCAGCCATGCATGGATCCTCTAATAAATGAACATTGGGTAAAAAAGTAAGTTTTAGATTCTTTTTTTGTAGTAAGTCACATTAAATTCCTAACTATCCTGGTAGATGTGTAGCTACTTTTCATGGAAAATGGGAGATTAAAAAAAAATGGTATCAACACAAGACTAAAGAGAAGAAATGTACTTAACAGAAATTCATAAATATATTCTATCACTAAAGGCTCAAGTGTGTTGCCCACACATAGATATTTAGAGGCATTTGATGTTCCCTGTAGTGTCCTTCCTGGACTGCATCTGCTGGTCCACGGTCTCTTTTAAGCTTTGTGTCCTACCTCCCAGCCCCACTTGGATGTCTCAGACACCACAGGGCATCTATGTTTAGGCAGCTGAATCCCTAAGCCACAAGCTTTTGGTATTCAGGTCCAGACTGTAGACACCTAAATATACTTACTAAATGTAAGTGTCTTCATGTGAGCCAGGTGTCTGAGCTCCCATTATAGTTGGTGGAGACACTAGTCTCCTCTTGATACACGCAGAGGAGTCTGGAGAGCTATCCCACACTCCCCCAAACAGACCTTACGCCTGGCCAGCTGAGTTTTGGGACTCAGAGGACTGAGTCTCGTCTCGTCTCGTCTCTTCTCTTCTTCTCTCTCTTCTCTTCTCTTCTCTTCTCTTCTCTTCTCTTCTCTTCTCTTCTCTTCTCTTCTCTTCTCTTCTCTTCTCTTCTTTTTTCTTTTCTTTTCTTTCTGAGACTCAAAGTCCAGACTGCAGGGATGGGGCTGACAAGCCCTCTTGACTATAACAGGAGCTTGGCTAAGCTGCTGTCATGGCTAAGAGGTCAGTGTGTAGACCCTAGATGTGTCTACAACCAAAAACTGAATCCCACACCAAAAACCCACTCAGTTGCTATATGCAGCTGTTAATGAGAAGGGAGGTTTCAGCCTGCAGCTTTTATTCTGCATGCTCAATCTTTTCTGAAGCTCAGATACTGACTGTAATGAGTTGGGCCTTTCATGAGGTCTTTGTAACTGTTACCTGACAATTATATACTTGGATGGTTTTTTTAATATGCTGTAGAATTAAAACCTGGCAAGAGGAAACTCTTCTGCGTAGAGGGGCAAAGCGACCAGGGTGGCACGAGACATCAATAAATACATGCTTTACTGAAAGGGCCTTGAGTCAAACACAGCAAAGCCAGTGGAGACGAAGCATCCTGTACAGCACAGCAGTACAACAGCTCAGGCGGTCTTAGCTTCAGCCTCCATTAGCAGGCATCTTACAGAGCTGGCACTGGAGATTAAAATTGTTCTTTTAATCTACACAGAGAAACAACTGCTGAACATGTTCTCTACACCAGGATTCCCTTCCCCAAACTTCCCCCCAGGCACTGGCTTTTTTTTTTTTTTTTTTTTTGGCATGCAGGTGGCCAGCTATTTAGTGTAACTCTTTATTTCTGCACCGCCACTGCGAAAAGCTGCATTAGCACTATCACAGTATTCTGATAAATCTACTATTAGATTTAACTAATTTCAAAATCAGCAGCATGCTGATAGTGTATGTTTGTATATAGCACCTATTCCGTAAGAGCACGTAAGTTCTGTCTGCACTAACCTCTCTCCCTACTGCTCTCACATGTCTGAGAGACTGCTTTTTAAAAATGAGATCTATTAAAAAAGAAAAGCTGAAGTACTGACCCATAATYCTAAGTGGAAAATGTTTACCACTAACCAAAAGTAAATTCAAACCACCTTCTTATGTTCTCTCAATTTCAGGACAAGTTCAACACATTGAAGAGAAGTAGCAGCAGCAGTAGGAGCAGCTGAACAGGAYGAAAAATGGGAAAAGAAGAAAAAAACTTTCTCCAGTGCCTCTCCACGGCCATAGTAGTTTGCTAATTAGAAAGGCAAATGGGCTTAAGATGAATTCTCTGTATGGGTTATGTCATGATCTCTTGTGCCACCATCCCCAACTCAGGCACTTGAACCACTTCATTCCCTGATTAACCAGACCCAGGCTGCCAGTCTGCAGTCAAGGGGGAGAAGTGGTCATGAAGCCTGGTGGAGGCACCTGCAGAATTCACTTAAACGCATCCTAACAGSACATCTCATGTTAGCTGACAAATACAGATGAGATGGTTTGCAGTATCAGGTGCTAAAAGATGGTAAACGCATACCATTATATGTGCAGRGAAAAAAAGGGTAAATAGTTAAGAAGAATGTTTTTTCCTTGTTTTACTCACTAGATAATTAGTTTATATGTCAATGTAGCCACCTGAAATTAGTGTGAATGCTAACATTCAACACCTGTGTATGGACAGCAAAATAAATAAAGGAATTTCAGCAAAGTCTTGAAATTTCTCTTAAAAYCCATCACTCTACCAGTCCAAGCACAAACATAATGTTAGCCAAGAAAAAAATCATAGTATAATATTTTCCTCTCATGATACACATTTTACAGTCTTCTTCATTACCATTTCTTGTGGTCTTACCTTTCTTTATTGTGATGAACTTTTGCCTTGTGAATCCCTTCATCAGTTCTGGTAAAATTTAAAATACTCTTCTCATAATTTGACAATATTCCTAACACCTGTTTACTTAATCTGTTTTTGTTTTCTTCCTTTTTGGGGGGAGGGGGATTAAGGTAACTTTAAATGGAAAGTTTGCAAATGTTATTTTATAATGGAGCAGGAAATTTGGGGTTTTTTCCACTGCTTTTGAAAATACTTTAAATTTCACTTTTGAAAAGACACCACCTACAGGAGAAAATAGCTAAGGATGAAAGTTTTAAGAAGCCAATAGAAAATGCTTTTCTGATTGGACTAGGGCTATTCTGCAAGCCCTGTAGGCTCTGAATCTGTTACAGACAGCTGCTGCCATTAACGCTTCTGCTAAGAAACCCTTTCTCTAACATATTCAAAAAATTATGAATACAAGTGAGGGGACAAAAATCCAAAATCAAATTCAGAATATGATTTAACAAAAGTTTCCTGAAAAATTTTGTATGTGACATGCATTCAACTTCTTTCAAAACTATGTTCATGCATAGAGGCCCATGACCGCTGAATGGGTTGCTTTGGCTTTTATTTCCTACCATAAGTAAGTAATCTAGTCTATTAGAAGGAATTATTTTAAGATATGTCTATTTTAAGACATGAGCTTCCAGCCATGAGTAGGGTATCTCTAATTGAGGTCATTCATGCACAGGAGAACCAAGCTGTTGCTGCCAATCCCGTGCTGGAGCACCGAGTCTTGCCTCAGTACTGGGCTGCACATGAGTAC